>NW_006432227.1:3533556-3535638 GCF_000325575.1 Pteropus alecto | reverse complement strand
ACAACTCTTTCTTTTCCATCTGGCTGTCTTTTTATCTTTTTATAACATACTGGTGGTGATCCACTACATAAAATATTTCTCTGAGTTCTGCGAGCCACTCAGCAAAATAATCAAACTGACAGAGGGGGTCGTGGAAACCTGTGATTTATAGTCAGTCCATCAGAACCACAGGTGACAACCTGGGCTTTCACTTATGTCAGAACTGGTGGCTGGGGCAGTGTTATAGGACTGAGCCCTCAAGCTGTGGAATCTGATATTATCTTCAGGTAGAGAGTGTCAGAATTGAGTCTCTAGTACCTGAGAATTTGTTAGTGGTGAGTGGGGAAGTCCCAACATACACTAGAATTTGGTTCAGGCACACTTTCATGTGCCTATGAGTAACTGTCTTGGTGGGTAATGGTTGGGAAATCCACAGTTTGCCAAGAGAAAGAGTCATATAACAGAAAGATGAACAGTAGATGTAAAAGAAAGGAAATATGAAAGCCTATAGAAAATACGGAAAATATTAGGGAGTTTGAAAATCTACATTGTAAAAAGATCCTGATATAATGCAAATCACATGTACATTAAAATTTCACACAAATTGGAAATTATATATTTGATAGAGTCAATCTGAAGAGCTTAAAGGCAACCAAGAATCATCATCAAAGTCCTTTAAGAATAGAGAAAGTTCAAAGAAATTTATTCTGGGAAATACAAAAAAAAGAATTTAACAACAATTGAAAATGTTTCCATAGTATGACCTCGTAGATAAGGAGATCATTTGGTAAACATGTTTTGTTTATTTATTTTGTTTTGGTTTTAAACAAATCAACAACTCCCTCTCTTTTTATGTAGTATCCTGTTTCAGAATATTTCAGAAAAATAATTCTAGATAATCTCTAATCTGCAAATGAAACTCGAATGCTTATAGTAGTTTATCTCCTGAGATTGTAATTTGGCATTGTCTATTTCAAAATAAGGTTTGGCTGTTAATGAAATAAACGGATACCATATACTCATTGCATGTTAAGTTTTACATTTTATGTCATCTATTCTATGTTTTGAATTTATAAAAAATAGTTTTCTAAGAAAACGCTTTGAATTGCTCATCTTCTGAGGAATAAAATCAATGAGGGCTTTTATCTGAGGAAGGACTCCATAATAGTGTTCCAGTTTGGTCAAGAGGAAGGATTCCTCAGGGCTTTAGCGATATTGGATCAGTCAAATTTCAGCAAGTTTGGGAGAATAGTTGTTCAAGGATGGTACTTGGAAGAGGAAGGGTTTGGTGGCTGTCTTGGGTGTTTCTGATATTATTAAGAAGAGTGAATAGTTAAAGACAGTCAAGAATAGTTAAAGACAAAATTTACCTACGAAAGATGATGAGAGGAAAAGCTCTACAAAACAAGGGCGTACAGGCACCACAGTGAAAAATTCTTGGTCTCACGGTGCCTTTCACAATCAGCAGGATATTTTAGTGTAGGTGTAACAAGTATAATATTTATCCAGACATCCCCGTTTATTAGTATAAATCCAAGTGTAGCAGAAAATTTAGTTCCTTAATTCTAAACTACCCTCGAGGTTCTTTAGTTTGTGTTGTGGTTAAAAATAGAAAGGAAACAACAGTGCAGGTTTGCAGAAATCTATTAAACCTATTAAACCTATTAAATCATGTAAGAGATCCTTACAATGGAATGCATTGAATATCTATTGTTGCCCTGAGTCTCAATATTCCTGTCCTTGTTCCTTAACCCCAGGATGCCAAGAACTCTGTTCATTGTATGTTGCCTCTCCACATCTAAATTAGGGCAGATTTGGCCCATTGTTGATCTCAAAGTCAAAAACCTAAGGCTAATTATCTGATGTTATAACTGAATTGTGTTCCCTTAAAATATACATTAAAGCCCTAACCTCAGAATGTAACTGTATTTGGAGACAGGACTTTTAAAGTGGTAATTCAGGTAAAATTAGGATGGGCCCTAATCCAGTATGACTGGTGTCTTTTTAAGAAAAGTAATTTAAGATACAGACAAGACAACAGACCAAGGGACGATCATGTGAGGACACAGAAGTAAGATTAATTATTTATGGAGAAAGACCTCC
>NW_006432227.1:3477818-3533526 GCF_000325575.1 Pteropus alecto | reverse complement strand
GTGTTTAATTGTCTGCCTTACTGTTAATAGAGTTAAGAGGTGGTAGTTTTTTGTTAACCTGAGGAAAAAGACAGGTTGCTGTCATTTTAATTCTCTCACATATCGTGGGCATGTAAGATCTAGGGTTTGTGCTGCTCTCGAGAGTGAGAAAAAGCATTGCAAGTGTTTGCGGCTGTTGATTAACTATCAGAGCTTTCTCTGTGTGAACACTTGTTTTCAACCAAAAAGATAATTTCAGAGACAATTCATCACTGAATATTAAAATTAATTTGAATGTTATTAGCAAACTATCCAAAAAACCAAGGACAATTATCAGAAAAAAATTTTAACGCATAATACTTATATTCCTAAAATAAAATTTAAACATTTGCTTTGTTTGCAGAAAATATACAGAGAAAAATCTAGTTGGAAGCTAAAATTCAAACAAATAATAGATGATTTGGCAAAACTATTAGCCAGCTGCTGCCTTACATGTCTACTGTGTTATTATGAATATCAGGAAAGAAATTGAATATTTTGGTCAGCATCTAATAATTCGTACCTCTGTAACATTGTTCTTTGTTATTCAATAACATAAAAACCAAAATCTCAACAGATCAATAGACAGAGGCTTTCAAACAGACATTTCATAGACTTAACTCCAAAATATCTATGAAATGTACTCAAACTTGCTTTTATAAAAGCCATATAAAATATAATTCCTCTCTCCAAAGTTTGATGAAATTAAAACATTTGACTATATATTACATTAGTAATAGTGTTGAATAACATATATTGTAATACAATATTTCAGGAATTTAAATTGGTTTAGACATTTTGGGAAGCAATTTGGTAATATCTCATTTTAATCCACATATATCCTTGTCCTTGGTATTTTTACTTTTAGAAATTCATCCTACAGGTAAATACGTACACATATATAAGATATAGCAATGATTATTGCTTCATTGCTTTTAAACAAAAAGTTTAAAACAATTTAAATGCCCATTTACTGAAAACCTATAAAAACGATGAAGGCAGGTTCGTATATTGAGATTCTTTTATACCATTAAAAAAGGTAAAGCAAATACAGTATGTAGGAATAGAGGACAATAACACATATAAAGAAGCAAAGAAAATTTGCAATCAACATTAAGCTACTCATTTTACTTTGTGGATTTTTTTTTAAGTACACCCTACATTTTCCATCAGCTACTCTGTATTTTACTGCACCCTCCACCCTTACAACCAAACTTCAAAGAATTGCCTCAACTCACTGTCTCTACATCCCTTTTCTTAGTCTCTCTTAAACTGCTTTACCTAGCTTTGACCCCTATTGCACTCCCCTTGGCAAGATTACCAAAGACCTAAAATTGGCTAAATCCAGTAATCAATTATTAGTTTTTATCTTATTTGACCTGTCTGATTGATCAGCAGCAGATAACTGACATAATCATTTTACTTTTCTAGAAATTCTTGTTACATTTGCCTTATATTTTACTTGCCATACTCTTATTTCTTTTTTCTTCCTAGGTGATTATTGAGTATTTTCTAAATCTTTCTAAATGATTTCTTCTCACCTTTTAATATAGGAGTGACTAGGGATCATCTCTTCCACAACTTCTCTTTATGCACTCGAATAATACCTATATGTTGAGAACTCTCCCTGAATCCTACACTCTATGTACGAATAAAACTGTAATAGCCCGCTGAAATGTGAAAGGGTTAAAGAATAATTAAAACCTGAAACTGGACAAAGGAAGTCGATAACTTAGGCCTAGTTTCTGGAACCCCTAACCACATTCTGTTAATCATGAAACTTGTAACAATGAGCTCATACGCTAACTGCCAATTTTAGCCTGTGTAACCCTGCTTGCTTGCGTGGCATGAAAAATAATCAATTGTATATAAGCTGAAAATTACTATTTGGCCATCGCCCATGGGAATACTGGCTGTTGCCCATGGGAACATAGACAATCACCCATAGGAACATAACATTCTAACACAAGCTTTCTGCTTCTGTACTTCCCGCTTGCACACCTGACCAGTGGGTTGACAGGTAGTGAATAGGAGAAAGATGGACCTTTGTGTTTAAGACAGAATGAGGAATGGGATTTGGGGCTTAAAAACCTTGTATCTTGGCATTTCGAGGCTGCTCCTTTGCAAGGACAGCCGCCGGCTAATAAACTGTCTCCTGGTTAAGAGCACTCAAGTTGGGTCTGGTTATTCTGGACACAACAAAAACGTTCACCTCAACATTACCACTTTAATATCTAATCGGTCTCTTAAATTGAACATGTCTAAAACTGAACTGCTGTTCTCTTGCAAATGCATTCTTTAAATGATCTTCTTACCAGTTAGTGGCAACCGCACTTTTCCTATTGCTTAGACCAAATTATTCGAGTCATCCTTGACCTGTGTTTTCCCTTTATACCAAGTTCAATCTATCCAGAAATCTTATTGGCTCTGCCTTCAGAAATTTTCCAGGGTGTGATTTCTGACCATCTCCACTGCTATCACTCTGATCTAAATCACCATTACTTCTTTGCTAGATTATTATAATACTATTGTAACTGGTTTCTTGTTTCTTCTCTTGCCTAACTACTTCCCACTTCAAACCTGCAGC
This sequence comes from Pteropus alecto, assembly GCF_000325575.1. Taxonomy (NCBI): domain Eukaryota; kingdom Metazoa; phylum Chordata; class Mammalia; order Chiroptera; family Pteropodidae; genus Pteropus; species Pteropus alecto. The sequence goes on along the minus strand of NW_006432227.1, from coordinate 3,530,921 downwards.
CAGATTAATTTTGTGAAATTTAATGGAGATTATGTCAATCTTATGCTCAAAACCTATAATGGGTTCTTTAATCAATTATAGTAAATGTCCATAACTAACAATGCCCTACTAATTATTCCTCCTTCTCATCCAGTCTCTCTGACTTCCTCTTGTTTACTCCTCTGGCCTTACTATTTCATAAAGATGCTAGATATACTCCTACCACAGGACCTTGACACTTAGGATTCCCTCTGCTTGATATTTACTGCTCTTAGATATATTCATATGACTTACTCCTCAGTTAAGTCTTTCCTCAAGTGCCACATTTTCATGAGCCAAACTGACCACACCATTGAAAATTTCAAAGAGTTCAATGTGGAGATCCCTATGTCATTTCCCTTTTATGCTTTATTTTTCTTCATAGCACTTATTGCCATCCAGATACTATGGTATATATTACTTTTTCTCATTTGTTTCTTTCCAGTCATAGGTAAGTGCAATGTGGACTTTTGTCTATGTTGTTAGAACCAAGAACTGTGCCCAGCATTGTTAATATTTTTAATGATTATATCTATGTATACAATAGAGTTCCATTTGTATAATGTGCATATGTATAATAAATACAGATACGCATATGTAAACATACATATATGTATATATGTACAGATGTGTGTGTATGTAAGGGGAAAAATAAATAAAACAGTTTTATTACTGAATAACCATTAAACCAGAATGTGATGCTAAAATTTGCAGACTGAAAGAAATCTCTCCCTTTTATGTAGGCAAGCAGATACAGCCTGCTACATAAATGTTCTCAAGATAAACCATAACAAGTCCTCAAGTAAGAGGAGTTTACAACATTTGTCACATATAGTTCGTCTTAGTTTCACCTGGTAGTTCAGATGGCCATCTGTTTGCGCAATTGGATTTATGCAAAGGAAAAGTAAACTTCTCATGCACCTAAGGCAGGAGGTAGTTTTAAAATTTGAGAGAGATGCCCACAGAAGTTAGTCTCCTACTTTTTCACAGAATCTGAGAGACAGGGCATTATCTTCCTTTCCATGAGAAAGATAACCTGGTCCCTAAAGCTGGCAAGAGGCCTATTTAGCTTTTAAAAAGATTTATTTACATACTTTTCAAAGAAACAGGTAAGGAACTAATAGGTTTTCTAGTAAATAACCTAAGAATTGGCTCAAGTTAGCCAATCTAAATTTTAAAATGAAGATTTGATTCATTCTTCAATGTTTAATAAATTTTATTGGATGACAATTTTGTCACTAAAAGTGTGTGGAATTTATACTAGTAATATTTATTATCAATATGCTGCTTTTTAAATTAATCTTTGAGAAAATTGAGCAAGATTCTTGAGAGATAACTAGATTATTAATTTTTATTATCCAATTGTTTAATCTCAATTACATAATTTAACACGAGCTATCATTTTTTTCCAATGAGGAAAACTAAGTCTGCAAGACCAAAATATTTTGGGGACAAAATTCAGGGTCCAAATGAGTGATACAAAATGGAGGGAACCAAAATCCTATTTTGAAAACACAACTCTATTTCAATGCAATGAGTATACTGCATACGCGTAAGTGCTGAGGTTAAATCATAGTGCAGAAATACTTCTTCCCCTGTTCGTCTAACTTAATTCAGTAGGCTAATTTTAATCCGCAATGGATAACATTTCTGATTACTCTCCTTTTCTTAGATCATGTTATATTTGCCAAAGATATTTATTTTAGTAAAATAAATGTCTAGTTCTTTAAACAATCTGAATTTTTGGTTTAATCTGGTCTTTGTCAGGAAGAACTCGCAGAGCGTGGTAGTCCTACAGTGTGGGAAGGAGGCACAAGAGCCTTTCCCCTCATTCATTCATTCATTCATTCATTTATATTTTATTTTATTTGTTATGGTGACATTAGTTAATGAAATCCAATAAGTTATAGCTGTACACTTTAACAATAAGGCATATATATATTTACACTGTGTGTTCATTTCTCATATTAGATTTCTTTCTGTCACCACATATTAGACCCCCATTTTTAACTTCTCACTTTCTCCTTGTCTAGCCAGCTCCTATTTCTAACACCTCAGAGCGGTGGGGAAAAGGAGGGAGGAAGAAGAAGAAGGAGGAAAAGCAGTAAAATCTTACTTGAATAAAACAGTTTAAAATGGACTTCAGTCTCTCATCTACATGACACATAAAACTGATTTTTTTTTTTAATTTCAGGCAACATTTTTATGTCTTTTTTGGAGATATCTTGCACTAGGAATTTTTCATTTGTGATGCCAGTAATGCAGTTCTTCCAGGAATGAAACAATACTTTCAGTCTCTTTGTACTAAATTTATTTTCCTTTTCAAGTAACTCTTTGGGTAGGACCTAATACGATCTCACACTGGGATTATCTCAAACATGACTTAATCTGTCCTCAGCCAAATCCTCTCTGGTTCCCTTCAACAGCTACACATACTCTTTCTCAAACTCTAAAATCAGCTCTCAAGTGTTAAATACTAGACTGTTGGATCTCTCAGCATCAACTGTAGTAGTCTTATACCCTGTGTTCTAGGTGGGCTATTTTAAGCTTCTTTCTCTAGTCTTGAGTTGAGGGGAACATTCTCTACCTTCCAAAATTTTAGAGGGAGGAGTTCATAGCAAATCATCAGCTCTCTACAGATAAATTATCTCCTAAGTTTTTCAATAACCTTTATTTATATCTTTAATATGAGTTACAGTTTTAAGAGTGGCAAAGCTGGTTTTCAGTGTGTTGCTTGAAGATTTGAAATTTTGCTTTGGCAAATAACCATTGTACATCATCTCAATATGTGTTGCCTTGGGCTAAATTAAAAATTACAACAATTAGAAAAGACAACACAGATAGATCTCAAGATTATCATGCTAAGTAAAATAAGTCAGACAGAAAAAGTTGAGAACCATATGATTTGAGTCATGTGGGATTTAAAACTGAAAGCATCAAACAAACATGATAAACAGAGACTCATGGACACAGACACTGGATTAGTGATTACCAGAGGGGGAAGATAGATAGGGCTAAAGTGGTCAAATATTGAGTGAAAAAAGAAAATTTAACTTTGGGTGGTGAACACACAATGCAACATACATATAATGTATTATTGAATTGTACACTGGAAACCTATTTGATTTTATTAACCAATGTCACCCCAATAATTTTAATAAAAAATAATAAAAATTCCAACTCTGAGTATATATCAAAAAATAAAAATAAAAACAAGATATTGAAAATATATCTGCACTCCCATGTTTATTGCAGTATTATTCACAATAGCCAAGGTATGGAACTAACTTTAGTGTCAGCAAAGAGTTGAAGAGATAAGGAGATGTGTGTGTGTGTGTGTGCGTGTGTGTGTGTGTGTGTGTGTGTGTGTGTCTCGTAATATTATGCAGCCATGACAATGAAGGAAATTCTGCCATTTGGAACCACATTTATGGACTTTGAGGGCATTATGCTAAATGAGGTAAGTCAGACAGGAAAAAAAACAAATATTGTATGATATTCTTATATACAGAATATAAAAAAAGCCAAACTTGTTAAGACAGAGTAGAATGATAGTTACCAGGGGCTGGGGGGATGCACTTTAAGGGTATGAGTTTATAACCAGTAGATAATTATAAGTTCTGGAGATCTAACACACAAATAGTGATTATAGTCAGCAATACTGTATTATAAACTGAAAAGTTGCTAAGAGACTAGAACTTAAATTTTCTCACTACACGCACAAAAAGATAATTATGTGATGTGATAGAGGTGTTAGCTAACACTATGGTGGTAATCATTTTGCAATATGTAAATGTACCAAATCAACATGTTGCATACCTTAAACTTAATGTTATATATCAATTATATTTCAATATTTGAAGGCAATTTTTATTTACCAATTTTTATTGTGTTTTTTGGCCATGCTTGTAGTAAAAAGCACTGCAATAAAGTTAAGTTCATTTTGTCTTGACATAATATATATATGTATATGTGTAAGCAAACTCATATGCTCTATATCTTTCTATATATTTTACTTCCAACTAATCTATTTCTGTATTGATGAGTTAATATACTGCATTCAATAATTAAAGACAAAATTAGCAAATCGCTCTCATTTGCAGTGATCATCAGCATGTTACTATTTCTTTAACCAGATAAGCAATGTGTTTATACATTACAGCCTTGGGGGTATGTGCCATTAATTACACATGCCCAGCAGCTGACATGTGATTAATTAGAAGTGGGAAAACTATTCTTCAGGTGACCAGAAAACTCCTTCCACTTGTCAATGTTTATCTCTTTCTCAAAGTTGAGTTATTCCCCAAGATATAGGAAATAGTATTAAAGAAAAGAAAGCTGACCCAGAAATTCTAACAATCAAGTTCCTAAGTATATTTAGAGGATCAATACCAAAGCTATTTGAGAAACCAAATGAAAAGTATACCAAAAAAAAAAAAACAAAAAAAACTACAGGCTAATTTCCTTCATAAATATTAAAGAAAAATATAAGAATTCTTTATCGTACAGTTTAATTTAAAATATCATAAATAAAAAGTTTCTATATTAAGGATTATGGACTAAAAATTAAAATATTCTTTCCATACTTGATCAACTTCCAAAAATGCAATTTAAAGTCCATTCTTAATCTCACCATGGTAAGGCTTTCAGATTTTCTTCTATTTTGAATCTCATTGTTTTCAAACTGAATCTATGCTTCAGTTTAAACTCAATTGCAATTTTTTTTTTTAACATGGACTCACAGACTTTGGATTTTCATTCCATACAAAATTACTCAGTCATTGTATTAGTATTGAAATTCTCCAGTCATCTTATAATCATATGATCAAATTTTTTAAAATTGTCAAAGTCAAGTTAGTTAATATCTACTTTTATATTTGGAAAAATTTTAAATACGAAAATATATCAAAACTATTTTTTTTACTAATGACTCAGCTGAAAGCTAAATTGTGCATCTACTATGTAGAATCTCAAAAAATAGTGTTGTTAAAGTAACAAATTATTTCAAACATAAATACACACAGACACACATATACATACTCATTGGTTATTATAGTAATAGCTTTACCAATTCTCTGAGTTTTTTAAACAGTATTCTTATAAATGCCTTTAAATAAAAATATTCTTTGGAAAAAGTCTCTGGACGGTTTTTCTAAGTGTGGTCTGAAAATCATCTGTTAAAAATACAAATTCAGAGAAGTAGCACTGAGCTCCAAAATTAGAATCTTTGGAGTTGGGTTTAGGAATAATTTTTGACAAAATATCCAGGATAGTTTCAGTGGGTGCTAATCATTGCCCTGTAAAAAAACTTCAATGTGAAATTATAAATGGTAATGAATTTATTTTCAAATTAAAGAATGTAACCTAGAAATAGAAAATGCTATTATAGAAAAGCATCTTAAGCCCAATAGGCAAAATTTTCACCTTCAGAGACCCCACCCAAAATTTTTATTATCATGTTTCTAAAGTGCTTAAAATATTTATAGAGATATTGAGACAGCTAGAGCAATATTGAGACATATAATTAAAATAGATATGGAGATACTGATATAAATAATTTAATAAGGTGGAAAAAATTAGTTGAAATATCTTTGCTTTTGCTACATGTTACCTTTCTTTGGCTTGCCATTGCTTCAAACATATGAAGTTTTATTTTTAATAAAATAATAAACCTTAGGTAGGCAGTTGAAGTAGTGTCAGAGGCCAAGCCCAGTTTCCATGTGAACGGTGTCATCTGCACATGCTCCAGCCACTACTGCTTGACAGCAGCAGTGTTAAATTACTAATCTGGATTATTCTACTATATTCTTTGGAGAGATGTTCCTGATTCAGTAATACTCAGACCACCTGAATGACTCCAAATCCTTATGATAAATTGATTTTCTGCAGAAATCTTCCAAACTTGTTCTTTGTTGCTTGCAAATGGAAACCTTGACTCATATGTACGTATCATAATCTCATTTTCTGTGCGAGGAACTTAGAGAAGTTAGCTTTTCACCCAATTTATGAAGCTGGTAGGAAGCAGAATCTAGATCCAAATCCACCTGACACCCCAAGTCGATTCTCATTAGTATGCTAACATATATCATATAACAGAGGTAAATGAAAACTGACATGTCTCTACCTACATATATTTGCTAAGTATATCAGATAACTATAGCTGCCTTGAAGCCCCATAACTTAAACTTATAGTGTACACATTATTTAAAAATTATACCACATCTTATTTTGTGATTTGGTTATGATTATGCTTATTCTGTTATTTTTCTATCTTTAAGCATGAATTTTGCAGTTATTATTATACCCTGCTAAGCCCTCAGTAGTATCTATGATCACCATTCTCTTGTTCCCTGAGCTGCAGTTAATGTTGAAACTTAGTGCAATATATTCTTATTTAAAAGCCATATCTTTATTATAACAAATAAGACACTTCATAACATGTACATGCTGCATAGATCCATAATATAATGTTTAGCATGGTTCAAAGTAGGCAAACTACCAAAGAATCTGAGCTACCGAGGGACCAGCTATCATAGTCAAGATGAAACTCAGGTCCTGGACTTAACGAAATGTAGAGATCATACAGCAGGAGCATTTTGGTTTAGAAGTAGATCTTGACACAACATAAACAATCCAAACTGGAAGAACTGAAACCTGGCATGCAGTGATTCATTGGTTCATTAAGTGGAAAGAAATGAACATTGACTGATGATATTTCTAGGACAATATCTTTGAGCCCAAAACTAAAAAACTCTGGAAAAGCGAACATCTGGAAATAAAGTAGTGTAGAATGTGAAGGTAAAAGAGGACTGAAAACGATGAGAGACAGCTAAGGGGACAATGGACTGTAAATGTCGTGCTCTGGTAGCTGAATCAGAATAAATGCATTGTATTAGGCCAACATGTGAGATACAAAACTGAAAGCAACAAACAGACAAGACAAACAAAAATTCGTAGAGGCAGCAAACAGTTTAGAAGTTACCTGAAGGAAAGCGGGGAGGAAAGGAGGTAGATAAGGGCAAAGGGAGTCAACTGTATGGTGACGTAAGGAAATTTAACTTTGGGTGGTGAACACACCAATATACATATGATGTATTATTGATTGTAAACTTGAAACTTATATAATTTTATTAACCAATGTCACCCCAATAAATTTAATTAAAAAAATACTGTGGATGGGATTGTTACAGGAAGCCATGGCAAATATTCACTTTGAAAAAAGAATTGCCCCATTCAGACCAACCATATTAATCCTACAGGGAAGACACCACAAGTAAGTCCAGAGAGTTTTCCTGGATTGGCCCTAACATCTTTTTGTCTATATCTTCTCTCCATCCCCCAGCTTTACTGTAACATTTTTATTTTACGAATAAACTTGTAAGATGTTTAATGTGATGATTTGATGTATGTATTGAGAAAGGATCCCCTCACTGAGTTCATTAACACATCTATCATGTCTTTACACATTTTTAGCCCTTTTTCTCATTCTAGCATTGACTTTGTTTCTATTGTGTTTTAAATTTGGCATCTCATTTTATAAGTCTCTTTAGCCACTATTTTGCCCTTATTTCATACTTTTCCTTTAACATCAGGCTTATTTCAAACTTTAAGGGAATGAAACTGTCTAGCCTTGGAAAATTACTTCTCAAGCTTTTTCAAGGATGACCCTAGGGGTTTATTCCCAGCTGGCACTGGTACTAATTTTACCTAGGCATATTGGAAAGAAGGGAAAGAAGAAAAATGTTTTCTATTTGCCTAACTTCTGAAGTTATAAATACATACCAACAAATTCAGTTAGTATGCAGGGAACAAGGTGCATTGTTCCTTGCAACTATATAGATGTAGAACAATTACAAGTTCATGCAATAACTTACCTTGAAAAAATTACAAAAAATTATATACTTTATAAGTCATATATGTATAAAGCAAGAAAGAAGCTGTAAACTTTCACAAGAGTAGCTGAATCCCAAACCAATATTGCTAAAATTGAAAATTTCAGTTGTCATGTCATTTAAAAGAGAGACTAGTGCTGAGGAAGACCATCTGCCAAATTTGGAACAACTGAGAAAATGCAAGGTACTGTACATGTCCAGTATCACTTATCATTTCTGCAGAAAATACTACCTTTTAATGATGGAGTGTGCACAATATCTCTGACCCTATACCAAGTACTTAAACTGTAATCAGTCTATTTTACACTTGCATGAAAAAAATTTTTATACAAGTTTAGTTCCTCAAACTTTTGATGACATGGTTAACCATAACATTAAAATAATTTAATGAAAACGTTGTATGCCAAGAGACATTACCTCCATTCCACATTAGTAATTTTTGAGAGTCAATTATAGATTAAAATAGTTAGTAGTAGTAAAAAGCCTCTTGTAGGACATTTATGTTAAAGTTAATATTACATTACTACTGAGTCAAATTCAACTCTAAGAGATATTAATTCATGGCAGGGGATATCAGCTTTTGTTCAATTAATCAAAATCCTTAGGCAATCATGGAAATTTTCATAAATGTTTCTGAAATAATTCGAGAATTTCTGTATTTGTAGAGTACCCCATCTCACAAATTTCATACTGTGCTTTTTGTCTTCATAGGTGCTCCTTCTCACTAAATATAGATAAGTGGTAATTAGCTTTAGAAAAAGCCATTAAACATGAGGGAAGATAAATATAAAAACTGAATGCCATGTACACATTATAATTTGCAAAATAAAAATACTGCTAATTTTTCAGTTTTCGTGATTAATATGGCTAAATGTTTTCTGACTAACATGAACTAACCTCTATGGACTAAAGGTTTACTAGAGAATTATCGTGAAAACAAAACATATCATTAAAATTGGAAGAAAAGCTAGTAAGAGCACGGTCTTCTAAAACAGAATTTCTTTTAATGATCTTTTTAAAGGATAAAATATTAAGAACAATTTAAAATGCTCAAAGTTCCTTGTGCCAGTATTAAAATAGTATATATGTTAAAATTTCAAGAAAAAGCAGGAGATAAAAATAAATGTAAACTAATACAGCTATTAAAACTAAATTACACATTGAAAAGATTGCTTCTATAGGCCTCTAAGATTATAGTTAGTCTTCAACTATTTTTAATAATGTCATATAATATAATATATTTTAATATTTATAATATATAATAACTAATACAATAGCATATAATAATGTGTCTTCCCAATTATAGCTAAACATAAGATCAGATCTTAATTTGAAATGTCACTTTGTAAAATAAATGTTATTCAGATAATAACATTTGTTAATATTTTTTAATGGTTCTTTGAATGATAGTAAGAAAAATATACAGCTTTTTAAAGATAAAGTTAATTCTATAGAATATATTCTATGTGATACATTTCCCCTATGTCTCCTGTGTCACTAGGGAAAAAATGCCCTGGATTAGGACTAAACTGAACTGTGTTTTAATCAGAGATGTTATAATAAATGATAAGCTAGTAATAAGCTCAAATTCTCTGGGTTTTAATTTGCTTGATATAAAAAGAAGGGATTTGTACTATATAGCATCTATTCTTAAAAATTAAGAGTCTATGTAACACTTTAGTAATTGCATTCCCACCTAATTTCTAAGTATGTTAACATCTGTTCAAATTTAATTGATATTTTTTATTTCTTAGAATTTGTATTTATATTTAATTTTCTACTGTTTATATACTCTGGAGAGCTATTTTGAAATTGATGATTTGTCTAAAAGTCAGTAGTGTTAAAAATAAAAAAATATGAAGAGAACTTCTGTCTTTTTTGCTGAATAAGTCTTAAGTTTAAAAAGAGTAAATGTGAAAAATACTAACATCTGTGAATTTCTGGAAAATATGTACTCATAATAATTTTATCAAATTAATATGTAATTGGAGAATTGTGTGTTCAAATCTGGGTTTTTCCTCTTAGTAGCTATAAAACTTGGACAACTCATTTTTCTCTTGTCATTAATCATATCCTATAAAATGGTATTATAATGTAACTATTAGTCTTTTTACACCCATTTTGAAATATTTTCTCCTCTGCATTTATCTGCCATAATAAGTTGATTCAAATAGATAGTTCTCACTATTGAGTGGGAAGGGTAGATTATATAATTAGGAAGAGACAGGCAGCTTATTTGACCCAAAGCTATTTCAGGCGAGCTTCCAATTTTGGGCTGCTACAGAATAGCATATTGATCCAGAAAATCAAGTTGTGAAATTACACTAAACAAATGATCACCTAAAACTACATTCTCCAAATAGACACATACATATGTGCGCACACACACACACACACACACACACACAACATTACTATGTTCGAAAGGCTTTGTTACTAGTAATCAATTTATGAGTAATCACTTTAATAAGTGATTACTCATACATAATCACTTATTAAAGTCAAGTCAGTTATATTTATAAATAATGGCTTAGAGACTCAACCATTATATGTTTGGGTAATGATGGTTACTACTAACCCAGGTACATCGAGCATATATCTATAAAATAAGAACAATCCACCCAACAACAGCAAAATTCATATTTCTCTCAGAAACACCATGGAACTTTCTCCAAGACAGATAATCTGGTAGGCTATAAAACAAAATTTAATATTGGAAAAAATTTTACAAAGTAAATTATTCATCTACATGGAATAAAATTTAAATAAACAGCAGAAGGACACAGGAACTTCAAAAATAAATGGAAATTAAGCATCACACCCTTAAAATAACCAATAGGTAAAGATATCAAATGGCAATTTGAAAATATTTTGAAATGAAAGAAAATGAAGACATGCATTAAAAAAAAGTTATGGTATGCCACTAAAGCAATGATTAGAGGAAAATGTATAGCTTTAAATTCTAATAATAATGAAAAATGGTCTCAAATCAATAACCTAAGCTTTCACCTTTAGACACTGAAAAAATAAGAGCAAATTAAACCTAAAGAATGCAGAAGGAATGGAACAATAATCATTAGAGTGACAATTAATCAAACATAGCATAGAAAACAGTAGAGAAAAATGAAAGTAAACAAAAGTTATTTTGAAATAAGCAACAAAATTCATGGATCTTTAGCTAGACTGACAAAGATGAAAAGAACTAAGATTCAAATTACTAAAATCAGTAATTACAGAGGGGACATTTCTACTGAATTTACAGAAATAAAAAGGATTATAAACGTATAACTTTAACAAATGTATACCTATACATTGCATAAGTTAAAATATAATAGAAATACAAAGCAAACCACAGAAATTGCCTTAAGTAATAGAAATTTTAAATAGACCAATAATAAATTGAGAGATTAAATTAGTAATTCAAAAACTTCCCACAATGAAATCTCCAGGCCCAGATACCCTCATGGTGAATTTTACAAAATACATAAAGAATATTTCATTCCAATTCTTTACAAAATCTCAAAAAAAAATAGAAGAGGAGGAACATTTTCCAATTTATTCTATATGGTCAGTGTTACTCTGATCTCAAGCCACAGAAAAATGTTACAAGAAAAGAAAATGACAAACTTTGTTGCTAATGTTCACAAAAATTCCTCAACAAAATTCCTCAGCAAACCAAATTCAGCAGCATCTTAAAAGGGTTTATACCTATGGCCAAGCAGTATTTATCCCAGGTTTGTTTAACATCTGAAAATCAATGTCATACATCATATCAATAGAATAAAGTCATTAAGCATGTGATCAGCTCAGTAGGCATAGAAAAAGCATTTGACAAAATACAGTAAACCATCATGATAAAAAATACTTTATGTACTAGGGATAAAGAGAACTTCCTTAGTTTGATAAAGAGCATGTATAATACCCACAGTTAACATCACACTTAACGTAACAGGCCAAACGCATTCTTCCTGAGGTCAAAATGAAAAGAATGTTCACTCTCACTAGTTTTATTTACATTTTATTGCAGGTTCTAGCTAAGACATTGATATAAGAAAATTGAATAAAATACATTCTGATTGGAAAAGTAGAAGTAAAATCATCTCTATGTCGAAGAAGTACAGTCTATTATACTGAAAATTCCAAATTCTGAAAATTCACTAAAAAGGTTATTAGAAGTAATATACAAATTAAGCAAGCTTGCAGAGTACAAGATAAATATATAAAAATTAACTCCTTTATATAAATTTTCTGAAAATAAAACTATATAAATTATTTCATTCCTAAGAGTTAAAATCATATACTTAGGAATATGTTTAACAAAAAAGTGCAAAATTTATACAATGAAAACTACAAAAAGTTATGAAAGAATAAATGAAAACACATTCATGTCTATGGATCAGAAGACAATATCAGGACAGAACTAAAACTATAAAAACCCTGAGAAGAAAATATAGGAGTGATTCTCTGTGATTGGCATTAGAGGAGATTAATGAAAAGTGATTGTTAATGGGACAAGAGACTATTTTTAAAATGCTTAAATGATCTAAAATTTATTGTGGTGATGGTTACTCAAGCTTGAGTATTGAATTTTATGGTATGTCTCAATGACACTAGGAATTTTCTTAAACATTCGTTTCTTCTTTCACAAACAGCAAGGTATTGCTGGCATCATAAATCTAAAAGCATTGCAAAATAAAAACACATTCAACAGTCTTATTTTTCTAGATATATGCCATTTTTTTTAGGTATTAAGTAGTTCTCTATTTCTATCATTATGCTCTGATTTGATGCTAAAGTAAAAAGAGTTTGGTAAAATATTTAGATCAGTAGATTTATATGTTCTAGTGTTTTTCCATTCGGTCCTAAAGATCACAAGGAGCTCTCTGAAGCCTCCTCAAGATCTTGGATGATGTCACGAGCGATCAGGCAGAAGAGATAAATTGCCCCCGTTCCTACTTTATTCAGAATATTTGATTGAAGGCTCCACTAAAGTGAAATAACCCAACCTCCAGAAGACTTAGATTTTATTTGGCTGGTCAAGCAAGTTAGGAAAGAATTGAAACAAGAACTCTAACTGTACAATTCTTTATTCAGTGAATTCGTACTGCAACCTGCTTGATTTAAAAATATTGAACTGTTTTATACATTACCATATTGTGCAAATAAAAATTTTATTTATAAAACAAGTGTGAACTGCTTCAGAATTTATTTTTGAATATTTAGTCTTAATTTGTTATTTCTCTGACCCTTATTACATTAATATTTGTTGAATATTTTTATTATTTTGACCTGTTCTTCTATGGAGGATCTGGCCATCCCTTCTATTTCAATCATGTCTTTAGGAGCTGCCAAATTCAGTTTCACACTTTCTGGCTGCGAGAACAAAGGCACAGTGATTGTACAGAAATGGGTATCTTAACAAGCAAAGGCAGAGTATTCATTAACAGACAGGAGAGTGTCTCTTTTCCTTTCTGATGGGAAGCTTTAAGTATGTGGGCCTTGATATATACATAATTTTGTCTGAATTGGGAAGTTGAACCAATATGTAAATAGAAGCCAAGCTATGAGGCAGTAAATGACCCCTAAAGGTGTTTGGATCCCTACACTCAGTTATATTTGAGTTCCATCTCAGAGTTGTTAGTCCTACATCTCCAAAACCACTTTAGAATTATATACAGTTTTGCTATTTTTCAGTTGCTTTTTTACTCTTGTTTTATCATTATATAATTCCCTTTTCAAGTAAAAAGTATGGTTGAAAATGTAGAAAATTAATAACAGTCTCCCCTAGAGTGTGCTTTGTGGTTGTAGCAATGTTTTCCTGTGGGTATTTTCTCCATATAATTAATTTGCTTCACTCAAAGTCAATGTTTCAACACCATTCTGGCAGCCATGAAAGCAGTAATGATCCCATGAAAGAAATTCTACAGAGGACAGAGGGTGTGATCCTCTTGCCAAACCATTCATTTGAAGCCGGGCCCAGCCTTGAGCCCCGAGACGGTCATGGTGATGAAAGTTCTCAACATCTTTAGAGGATCGGATTCAACCCATAATCTGGAGCCCTGGTTGCAAAAGGGTCAGAGAAAGCACTAAAAGAGAGAAATGAAGACCATGCCTGATGGCCCTGGAAGGTCCTGGACTCTAAGTTTCCAAGTTTCCAAGACAACAAAAAAGCAGGCCTCCTAAGACCTAGAATCCAGGGTAGGCACATGCCTGTGTCTAAGTGAGGTACTGAAAACAAACAATATAAAAACATTGTGAATGCAACCAATCTTAGAACATGAATCAAATATTAGCGTGTGATTCTTGCTTAAAGGAGTTCTTTGTGCTGCTCTGTATGTAAAATAATAAGTTTGAGATATGAAAATATTCATTTGATAAATTTTCTTATCCTTCCTACCCTATGTCAGCCACTTGAATGTAACTTCTATTGAATTCATTCAGCATTGTTTCCTGGCTTTCTGTAGACACAATCTTGTTCACTGTTATTGACAAACTCTCTAAGAGGGAAAATTAAATGTGACTGCTTTTATTAAATTTCTCATGATAGAAGGAAAGAGGGGATTGTTATTCAGAAGGCCAAGGGAAGAAGGTCAATGAAAGAGCTGTGAATAGTATGCATTTGTCTCTTAGTCAGACTCACACTATTTGGTGTTTTGGCCGCAAATTAAAAGGGGTTTGTGAATTTATAAAAGTGCTTATAATATTTGACACATATTTTAGTTACTTAAATTCTCTATGCCAAAATGGGAAAAAAATTCATGTAAAATATTTATGAGTTGAAATGTATACTGGGGAAGTAGCAACATCAATTGATTGATTGGGATTCAAAAGTACAGACAAATTGTAATGGGTCCAATATGCTCAAGTTAATCCTTAAATCTAGGATTTATACATAGGCGGTTACTCCTCTCCTTAATATGCCCTTTCTACTTGCTACGTAGCCACATTTGGGTGCAAAAAATTCCATTTAGTAGAAGAAGCCTTCTCTTTGAAATGTGAAACACTAAGATTAAATATCTATCAATAATATATTTTATCAAAAATTATCATTCAAGTTTTTATACCCTCATTTCTTTTTTACAGTTTTTCAGTATCTTCGATATGTTTTCACTGTTTCAAAACTACAAAAATATTATTTTAAATGTAATTCTTTTATAAAAAACTCATTAATGTTATTTTAATAACAAAAGAATCATGCTTTATAATAAAAAGGTAGATATTTTACAAAGAATTATTCACAAGACCTTAACAGTGATGAAATGATCACAAGTTTATTACAATTAAAATATAATTAATGATAGAGGTTTTTATTCTTAATCTATTGGTAAGAATTCAGAAGATGCACTGTCTTGTATAAAATTAATTTGACAATCATATTTTACATATCTGTCAGGAAATAGAATCATTAAATATATTTTCATTATATTCTTCACAGAGTCATTGATGGGTTGGCTAGTTTTTATTTAATATGTGTTACTTCATTAGCAATCATTTGTATAAAATATTCCTTTAGATTCTGTTTTTTTAATTTTTATATATAAACATAATTAAGAGATTATATTTCTATTAATGTTATCATAATGTTTTATCATTCCATCTTGTAACTATAGACCCAAGGAATATAAAGAGATAATTTGGTTGATATAATATTTGAAGACAATTTAGAATGAATCAGTGTCTCTAATTATCCATTAGTTGTTGCTGCTTATAAAATCTACCCAACACCTAGTTCCTTAGATCACCACTTACTTAACTCACAATTCTATGGCTTAACCAGGAATCTTTATGCACCTGTGATCAGCTGTGCTATTCTTAGCTTGGCCGTTTTACAATTTAGGCCTCATGGGTTTTGAGTTCTGAGTTGGACTGATCTGCCTCAGCCCCTGGTGATCACTCATCCTCCAGCTGGCCAGCTCAAATGGTTCACCCAGAGACAGGGGTCCTATGAGAGAGCAAGTGTGCATAGCCTATTGAGTGCTAGACTCAAAAGTGGAACAGTGTAACTCCTGTCACATTCTGCAGGACTGAAATTGTCACAAGTCCTGTCCAGATACAAGGGAAGGAAAAAAAGACTCTGCTGTTTGAAAGCAGGAGGTTCAGGGTCATATTGTAAAACAGGTGGACACGAGAAGGATTGGAGAAATGGCACAGTTTTTGTACTTAGCCTACCTTGGTGCTGAAGCCTGACTCTGAATGATACTTTAAAGTCTCCCAAAATGTTGTACCCCTTAGCTTACCCTCCGCTCTTTCAAAATAGCTACTACATCAAAAATGCATATGTTGGTTGGCAGAGGGATTTTGAGACCAGAATCTCCACAGGCTGATGATTTATATGACTGTCAATCTTTATCCTGAGAGATCACTGTTAGTATTTTGTCTTGTGAATATCTGACATTATGGCCTTTAGCATCTGCTTATAAAATACAGGGATACATAGCATTCACAGTCATAGTTGTGCCCTAGGTTAATGTTCAATGTTATATATCAGTCTAAAAGAGAAGGCTTTTTTTACTCCCACACCATATAATTATTACCATATTTAAAAGGAACTACATTACACATGCTCATACACGTACACAAATGCACAAAACATGCCCACACATGTAATTACACAATGATTCCCCTCTCTGTCTACACTTCTTTGCAATTTACCTTTGCAGTTTCTCTCACCAAAAGAAGATTATTTTCGATATCCCTTGAATAGGTGCTGATCTTGTGTCTTACCTTGATTAACATACCTTAGTTAAAATGACAGTGTGCCAATTCTGAACCTGGGCATTAAAAGAACTTGCGTATGTCCACTAGGCTTCTTGGAACACTGCTCTGCTGTGAGTGCAATACCCAGCCACTTGATCACACTAGGTAACCTCTGAACAACCACTGGATATGTGAATAAATCCAATAGAAATAAGCAAGTCCAAACTTAGAAATAAGCCAGTCAAAACTAACCCGTCAGCCTACCATAGACACCTGAGTGCACCCAACTGTGATCATTCCAACCTGAATCTGATTGTCAACAGTGCCCAAAGGCCAAAATATTTGTGAAAAAAATAATAGTTCTAATATTAAACCACTAACTGTAAGCATAATTTTTTACTAACAAATCTAAAATGAACAAATCTCATGTGTAAATATGTCAAAAATTAGGGAAACTTGAAGATAATTATTCAGATATACATTAATAACTAATTGGCTAGGAGATGATTTTTAAAATTTTGCACTCTTTAAGTACATTTTTTAAAAAATTCTGTGTAATTTTTGGTCTTCTCTATAATTTTAATGTTATTTCTCAAAAACTGATTCTCCAAATTGGATCAAATGGACTGACCAGTATACAAAATAAGTGCATACTGATAAACTAATTCTTTCGGACACTGATATTTTCAATCATAGCCTAACATATGCATTGCCAAGATATTTAGTTACTAGTTTGAATTCTTCTTTGCTAGACCTATATTTTGCTTTAGTCAGATACATTATGAATTTGAATTAGACCTCCCTTGGTTTTTTCACCTGTCAAACTCTATCCTATTATAACAACATCAAAAGCTTAACTGTCTTCCCTGACCTAATTTTTACTCAAGTGGCCAGATAAAAGGGAGTGAAAAATAAATTATGAAACCATCAATTGCAGTACAAGAATGTAAATATGAAAAGAGGTTAATGAGAGGACAAAGATCAAACAAGCTCAACCAAAATAACAAGCTTACTCTTCTTAATGATTGCAAATGTTCACAAGACTTTTACTTTTATCCTGTAAAATAAGACATCCTAAAACACAATGAATTATATTGAAATATGAATGAATACCTCCTCATGGCCAGGGTTCATTGCCCTTATATTTTCATTGGAAGCTTGTTTCTTCACAAGTCCCTCTACAGCAAAGCTTTGTATCCAATCACAGGGGTTATTTTTATTTTTTATCTTATCATTTATCTGAAAGACTTATTCAGTAGAACCCTAGATGAACGATCACTTTCTTATACACCCCCTTTATCAGACTTGTGTGAGCTTACAATTACTTTCCCACAAAAAACTAAAATAAAAACATCAGATTACCTTGTGACAGAAGAGACCACCTTACCTTCATTGATCAATTCTCTGTTGTCATTACACATAATTCATAAAGAATTTCTCATTTCAATATCGGACCTTATAAATTTGATGTACATAAATAATTTTAATAATACAATAGTAACCGTGCATTTTGGTAAATCCAGCTTTTAATTCCCAAACAATATGAAATGAATTTCAAAAACCACTTTTTCTTCAACTTGAATATTTCTGTATATATTTACAGTTGAGGCCTATGGTATATAAAAACACCAAGAACACCCTTAGAAACTTACTCCCTGGAAGCAAAATTCTTAAATTAAAGCAACTTGAAGATACCTTGATGATGTATATTAAGCTTTATATGAAATGTTTTATTTATTTTTTTTTATATAGTGGCATTTTCACAAATAAGTCTGATATATTTTTTAAATAGCAAGTAATTGTTCTATGATTTTTTTTCTTTTTTTTTGCAAAACCTCAGCAGATTCTAGGTTGTATATCTCTAATTTTCCTTCTCATATCTATTATATTCACTTTTTCCCCCTCCTATATTTAAAGGTTTAGGCGAGTTTATTGCTCAGCTAAAGTCAGGAAAGCTTCTTTTCTATCCTTATTGAAATTTTTTTAAATGTAAAAATGAGAGTCTACTTCAGTGAAGTTATTACCTTCTGGATACAGAAGAATCACTCGATGAATTTATTAAAATTAAATTTCCTTGCTTTATACCAGAAAAGTTTAGATTGAGAGGGGCCAAAAAGTTCATGTTTGGTTTTCATGATGTTTGTAATGTGCATCAATCTTTGAGTGAATTTAAAGTCTCTGTAGCTTTTAAAAAATATATAAGAATCAATGTTGCAGAATTATAATTTTCCCTGTGAAATGCTTCTGAGGCTGTGAATATAGGTACTCCATTTCCCTAAGTTCTGTATGCTCTTGGCCATGTCCATATACGCTTGCTTTGTTGCATTCAGCTGAAAGAATATGAAAGGTTGGGTAAACATGCCCAATCTGAGGCCGGGTAACTCTTATAATTACTTCCTTTTTTATTGACTTGTCTTTTTTCTCTAAGCTAGAGAAAAATGTGAAGCTGAAAATTCTTTATCTCTTCTTCCCAGGCAATAACGATATTCTGTCAGAGTGACAATATAACCCAGATTCTGTTGTGTTCTGTTATTCTTGTTTATAAGTAGTATAGATTTGTGTGAGATTTCCACAGAGGTATATGATATATGATGTTCTTCTAACCTGTTTTTTAATCATGGTTCTTTTTATAAGGAAATACATTCTATAATAATTTATAAAGACATAGATATAAATATTTTGATAACTTTATCCAGAGGTTGACTTTAAAATATGATTTTAATTTACATATGTGCACTCTCAACACTGCTTGTATCATAGTTCCCACTTACTCCAACTTTTCTTTAAAAATTAATCAAGAATGAAATCGCATTATTCTGTAATTTCATCTTAAGATAAGAAATGATTTGATATAAAGTCTTGATTCAACATTTGTTCCAGAGAAACTAAATAATAATATAATAATAGATCTCGCTACGTCTCAAACTAAAAATATTAAATTCAACATTTTCTAAAACTAATGACTAATGTTTAGGTTCTTATTCATTTTGATCTGTATTTCATGTATATCTTTTAATTTAAACAGTTACGAATCAGAAAAATACTGCCATACAATACTACTTATCTCATCCCCTGGAAGGTTAATTCTACAAAATAAGCCTTATTTTTTTCTTTGCTATTATTTTATCAATTAAGATGTTTTGACGATTTAACTGGAATGTGCTTGATGGTGTAAGACTTTCCAGCATAGCACCCTTTATTTGAAGTCTGAAGGAAGAACGACCAGTTCTATAGCTAAAAGAGACCAGTTTTTTGTTTTTTTTTTTTTTTCAAATAAAGATCCATGAACTTCTGAAGTCTTTAAGGGACTCTGTAAGTGACATATTCTCTGGCATTTTTTAATTCATTGATACTTTGAAAAGACAGTGTTTTGTTTGGTTTTCAATCCTAGTCTAAGAAAATAGGTGTAATACATTCTGAATCATCCAAATGACCATTATATTAATAAGGTAAAATAAATGAATTCAATGCCCATGGGTGTGTTTCCTTTTGAATTTATGATTACTTTTGAGCACAGCAGAGATCAAATGAGATAAAAAGTGGTAGTACCAAGGACATTTTTACAGAAATTTAAGAAGAAATATTTCAAAAATTAAGTCATCCTAAGCCATTGCATAGCATTATATTTCGGACAAAGCCAAAAGTATTTAAATGGTATAACGAGGGACAAAGTCATAGGAAGAGTATGGGCATTGCTCAGATTCTGGTTTTGTACATTTGAACTTAAATTATTATTTTATTTCATATCACTCATTAAATGATTCACATATGGTGAAAATGACCTCATTTAAAAAAATGATAACAAGAATGATAGTGCAAATATTTTTCATTATACTTAGAAATTAATATAAATAAAAATGTTGATTCTTTCACTAGAAAATCATTTCACTGCACTACCAACATTTAACAAAAAGTATTTTTCACACTGAATTAGTATTGCTAATTTGAATTATATAATTTTAGTATTGTCTGTACCTTATTTATAAACTTGTTTTGAGTTCTTGATTTTAATAGTTAAAAGATAAATGAATATAAACTTAATTTTACTATTCTATATTTTAAGGTTTATTGGAATAAAAAATTGTGAAAATTGGAGTCATGAAAATGTTTGCTTGCCATACCAAAATATGAGTTTAATTAAAACTCATGATATTTTCTTCCCATTAACTTTCTCACCTCATATCCTATTTTCATGCCAATCATTTATTCTACTCCAGGAAAATTGGTCTATTTGTTTTCATAGAAAACATATGAGAATTATAAGGCCACAGGGTCTTTGCATGTGCTCTGTCCTCTGTCTGGAATAATTTTCTACTAGAAATTTTGTGTCTCTTGTCAAGGATCATACTCTTAGGGAGCACTTTCTACATCATTAGATGTAAAACTGCACTCACCTCAAATTCCTAACTCCTACTTGCCTTTCTCATTTCTTTTCTCTATAGAATGCATCTCCCTCCAGTTTACCATAGAGTTTACATATTTATGTTATTTATTCTCTACTCTCATTAGAAGATAAACCTGATAAAATAAGGATGTTTGCCTATGTTGTTTTCTGTGTATCCCTGCCACACAGGTTACAGATTTTTTAAATTAGTTTTCATTCTATCATACTCACTGAAAAATAAATGTTTCTGTATAGAATAATTAAATTAATAACTTTGGAATTATATTATGAAAGTTATCCTTTCAAAGTTGTTAAGAGGAGGTAGATCCTAATTAACCATTAACATGTGTAATTCTAATTCATTCTTTAGTTAAAGGCTGATGAAATAGATGTACGTATCAATGCTTAAGTCAGCGTTCAAAAACTTGAGAAATAATTTGAGATTTTTCTTATTTCAAATAAAATGTTATAAATATATTAACCTCACTATGATAGAAATCAGAGTTAGTAGTAATTCTGAATTTCCAAACCTCTATGTTTATTCCTTTCTTGTTATTAACACATTTTGCATATTTTTAATATATAATATTTTAATCCTTTTCATTAAATTCTAAATAACTAAAAGGAAGGACATAAATTTAAATGTACTTGGCGATAGCATTTACTCAATAAATATTTGGGCAAAGGAATCCAAATAAACGAATTCCAGTGGTAAAATCTACTGTTTCTCTCAGACCGATTTGTGAACAGAATCATGAGGCACAGAAAAAAATCCTTCCTCAGAGGGACATAGTTGACAAATGAAAGATTCTCCTTTCATGACCTTAAAATAATCGAATATTTCTCCATTATTACACTATGGAATAGCTGCAGTTTTATTTTTGGTCCCGACTGAATAAGGGCTCACCTTTCGATGGTTGCCATTTTCTGCTTATTGTGCGTAATAACTGACTTGACATTTGTGGTGCTCCAATGTGTCTTTCTTAATGTGAAGGAATCATCTGTGCATTAATGAACTGTCTTGATATATCTGCCAAACCTTTCAAAGAAGCAATTAAGTCCTGTAAGAACTTGTATGAATGGCACGATTTATTGTAATCTAAGCAGAAGAAAAAGTATAAACAAAAAGCAATTAATTTTTAAAGGTGCCAATCAAGGCGTATCATACAAGAACCACATATATTGAACTTCATCTACATAGAGCTTAATAACAACATGCTATTTTTTAAATGTCTCATCATATTTCAAATATTACTTTTAGGAAAATGTTCAACTTTATTACCATTCAAAGGTTTTTAAATTAATAGTATAGCGTTTTCATCTATTAAACTGGGAGACTTAGACACAGAAAGAACATGAATATTCAGGGTTATTAAAGGAATGGTGAAATGAATCCTACTTGACATTGATAATTGCAGGATGAGTAGCAATTATGTTTTTTGTTGATAAATTTTTAGTATGTCTGAGAAGCCTAAGCATGCCATATACTATAGTTCATAAACTACTCTTAATAAATAACCATAAATATAGTAAAATAACCATAATGCCCAAGGATCACTATGGCATTTATTAATTATTTTTCACATCTACCATGAAAGCAAACACCTGAAATGTCTAACAATACAGAAGAGATCAATTAAAGTTAATACACCAACAAAATTGTACACAGTACTTCAGGTGATGTTTACTTGTACAAAATGCATTTTCCATTTAGCATATGTTGAACAGTTGTGTGCTAGGTCCCATGCTAACAAATTTCCATTCATTCTTATAAGACTTATTTTTGTTGTAAGATCTAATGTATTTCTCAATTTTCTAACAAAGATCATTTTGATTAAAGTAATTTGCTCAGGGTTACACTGTTCATACGTGATGCAGCAAAGACCAGAAACAGGTCTGATTAGAAAATTCCATGCTCTTAACTCATGAACCATACTGACTATTTAGCGATGTTCTAATCTTTCTTACTGAGAAAAAAAAAATACTCAAGTACACTCTGTGTGTAGAGTAAATGCTTAAACTGGATGGTTATATTCCAACAACCTTTTTTTAATTTTTTTTGCCATTATTATTGCTTGTTATATTAGAAATATTCATAAATAGTTGACTTGGTGAAGGAGTTATTTGACAACTTATTTTTCCTCCAAGGGTTGTAACAAGCTTCTGGTTTCAGTCAACTTCCTATATTTAATCTTTGAGAATCTGTATCATATTAACTCGGACAGTTTGGTGGCTTCTCACTCAGGAATCTGCATCTTGGTGGGGCTGCCTCCACACGCTGCAGACCTATGTGCCATACCACATTTTTAGGAAGTGGCTCTAAATGGGACTTGTAGAAACAATAATATAAATCTGTAACCTTTTTTATGTGATTTGATTGGAAAATAAACTGAAAATGCTGTTATTTAGAAAATGTCTTTTAAAATATTATAAAAACAGTGTTTTATTACATAAATTATTTTTTTCATGGTTCATTCTCTTTTCCTAGAGTCCTTTTATTTGATTTTTGTAGGTCATTCTCAGTGTCAATTTGTGAAAATGCCTTTATTGATTCCTAATACACCCCCTTTGACCACTTATCTTGTACTCTGTTTAGAGACATGTAATACAATTGGACTATTTTTTTAATTAAATGTTTTCTTACTGTTTTCCTCCTCCATGAGATTATGAATTCTATGAAGGCAGGAATACTGTCATGATCACTACTGTATCACCAGGATATAGCACAGTGTCAAGCACATAACCAGTTTTTAATATATATTATTCAATTAAATGATTAAATGAAGAAATGGCTGTCTCGTGTATGTTTATAACAAATGTGAGTATATTTTTATTGTTATTAATTAAAAACAATACATATATACAAGAGTCCCCCACTTTTCAAAAGTTCCTGTTAGACCACTTCACTTTTACAAAAAGACCTAAGTTAGTACCTGTTTCCACTAACTGATAGAAATCTGAAGAGAATTTTCACTTTCATGAACACAGTCAAAAAGCAAAAATAGTATTTAGCATTTGTTTTGCAGCAGACATTGTAGAAGTAGTGTGCAACCCAAGCAGCAAGAGTGGTCCCGCCAAGCTCCTTTCCTGAGAACTACTCTCAGCATCTCAGCATCAAGCTGCCACAGCTTTTAACTGCGCCTGTGAGCATCTGTGCTTTATCTTGATTTATTTTGTACATGCGGTCCTAAGATATCAAAAAAGCCTTAAGAGAGCTCATTAGGGTGTTACACTTTGCATAAAACTGGACATAACCAAGCATTTCAATCATGGTGAATGAAATAAAGACATAGTGTGTGCATTGAATTTTAGGTCTGGGAACACTAAAAAATTTTCGATACAAATTAATGGAAATTGCTTCTTCGTTTTATGCCATTTCTGTTTATGAAAGGTTTCATAGGGATACTTTACCTAAGACTAGCCGGCAAAAAAACTATATTGTAAAAAATTGGGGGGATTGTATAATGTGCTCATGAAATTGCACTGATTTTCAAAAAAAAAAAAAAAACTATCTAAAGCTCACTTAGAGGGTGGTGATAGGAAATTTTTGGTTGGTCTGATGAGAAATAGAAGAATATTTTCAGGATGAATTGTCTATAGTATGCTATTTTTCATATAGAAGATTTCTTTGACCTTAAAATCCACTCTTGACTTTTATTACATCTTTCTAATTATTTAAGGTGAGCATAGTGTAAGCCAAAGGTAAAAATATTTGACCTTAAAAATATCAGGTTTATATATTGACCAAAGGTAGCTCCTAATGACATTCAGAAATTGCAAGATGTGAGTATTGATTTTTCCATAATTATTTCCATAATTGATAACATAAAGAGTGTTGCACCATTTCCTAGGCTTCCTTTTTAGAATGTTAGTAATTTAGCTATGATCAGAAGTAAAAACACACACATATTAAGGCTAATTAAAAATATTTTTGCTTCATTTTCTTTTTATATTGTTCTAATTTCAATAATCTTGAAGAATGTTAGGAAGCACATTATATTTATTTTCCACTTTTTCAACAGATTTTAGTAGATGTGAACAAAGCAAACTGACACTATGACTTGCCACATACTTTATAAATCTTCTTGGTTATGGACCTAGTGCTCAATTTAAGAACAAAATTTTTCAGGGCAATGAAAAATACTTTCGCTGTCTTTTTTTAGTAATTATCCAGGTTCATGAAACTGTGGAGTAAAGATGTGAGTGTGACAGAAAGAGATATTTGATGACTTTTTATTTAAGAAATAAAGAAAAAATGATATAAAAGTAATTGAATGTTATGGCTGAGGATAGACATTGCCTTCTGCTGTTTGCATTTAGCATATTCAAATGAATAGAAAATTTGACCAGGGTAATTTGGACTTATAGTGCTGCTATTTCCACTCAGGCCTGGTAAAATATCATATTTTGTCTTCTTTTTATTTATAAAACCAACATATTTTGAGAATGTATAATGATGAAAAATCTACCGATAAATAATGTGGTCAAGCATGTTTATGCAAAAATTAAACACATAAATATCATTTGCTTTGAGGAATGGAAAAATTCTTTTAATCTTTTTCAAAGATTAAAGTGCTTTGAGGTATTTCATAATTTTACTGAGCATAGTTACATAATTTATTTTGCTTTTTACTCTTTACAGTAAAATCATGCTCTTAATATAATATCAATAGAAAAGGCATGATGTACAAATAAAATACTTCTTTGTTCATTTTCAAAAATCACTTAACATATTGTGCTGATTGTCATAAAAACATCCTGATTTGTTTTGTAGAAATTAAAAACAGAGTTGAATGACATTTCAAAAGAACATGTTGATCTTTTTTCATACTCATGAAATGAATTGAAGTTTCAGCAAACAAAAGCATGCACGATATGGTAACAGTAAGTCTTTGACAAATTATGCAGCTATATTAAACTAAATGCAAACCAATTTCTAAAACTTCAATTCTCCTAAATACATTATTGTAGAATTTCTTTTAATTCCAGAAAGTCATCCATTAAGGAAAGGAAAATATTGCTAATTCATATTATATCATAGCCATGACTACAAATTAGTAAAGTAACCATAGCAACATGAAAATATGTTGACAAGAAATAATATTTTAAGATAAATGACAGTAAAAATTTCAGAAAAAACACATATGCTATAATAGGTGATATATTTTTTACATATAAAAAGGTATTATCCAAGTAAAATCCTGGGTCAAAACAAGTTATTTTAATTACAATAATGAATTCTTATATAAATCTAACAATATTTAGTTGATGACAATAAGCAGAACTAATTGGATAAAAGAAAAATTATATATACTTTCCAGGTATATTTAGTAGCATAATTTTGAGGGAGAACATGATGAAATTCTCATAATATTATATGGTAGAAAATTATTTGTAATCATATGTAGAGTATAAATTATGTGTGTATATTTAAAAAGTCAACAGTGGTTATAGTATTGGCCATAAAATTATGTTTGTTTTAATTTTTTTTTGTTTTGCACATATGCAAAATAGCTTCAAAGAAAATTCATTGCTTTTGAAACTTGGGAAAAATAATAATAGTATTATATAAATATAACAGAAGAAATCTCATCAAATATACTTAAAATATTATATGTGGTATATAGAGTCAATGCAATCTTGATTAAAATCTCAGCAAGTTATTTTGTGAATATCAACAAGCTGATTCTAAAGCTTACATGGAGAGGCAAAGACACAGGATAGCCAACTCAATATTGAAATATATAAAAAAAGACAAGAGGACTGACACCACATATCTTCAAGACTTACCATAAGGCTAAAGTAATCAAGACAGCATGGTATTGGTCAAAGAAAGGACAAATAGATCAATGGAATAGAGAGCCCAGAAATAGACCTACATTAATGTAACCAACTGATCTTTGACAAAGAGTGAAGGCATGCAATGGAGCAAAAATAGTCTTTCCAACAAATAGTACTGGAAAATGACATTCACATGGAGAAAAAAAAAAGAATAAATCTAGACACAGACCTTACATCCTTCACAAAAATTAGGTCAAAATAGATCATAATCTGAACTGTAAACATCAAAATTATAAAACTCCTAGAAAAACTACTGGGAGAAAACATTTGAGAAAGATATATCCGATAAGGAAGTGGTATTGAAATATACAAAAACTCCTAAAACTCAAAAAAAAAGCTGATGAAAAAATGGGCCAAAGATTTGAACAGAAACTTTAGCAAAGAAGATGTACAGATGGCAATTAAACATATAAAATGATGCTTCACTTCATATGTTATTACAGGAATGCAAATTAAAATAACAGTAAGATACCATTACATGCCCATTAGAATGGCTGACTTTCCTAACATCACATTACTAAAAGCTGGTGAGGATGTGAAGCAACAGGAACTCTTATTCATTGTGGGTGGGTATACAACATGGTACAGCCACTTTAGAAGACATTTTGACAAGTTTCTTAATAAACTAAACTTTCTCTTACCAGCAATGACACTTCTTGGTATTTATTTACCCAAAGAAATTGAGAACTTATGTTCAGACAAAAACCTGCACATAGATGTTTATAGCATTTCTCATAATCTATCTATCTATCTATCTATCTATCTATCTATCTATCTATCTATCTATCTATCTATCATCTATCTATAGCTTTATTCATAACTGCCAAAACCTGGAAACATCAAGATTCCCTTCAGTAAGTGAATGAATAAATAAATTATAAACACCAAGAATAAATATTAATGTAAACTATAAATTTGGGGTGATAATGACGTGTCAATGCAGGTTAATCAGTTGTAACAAATATACCACCGTGATACAGAATGTGAATAACAAATGCTTATACTGCATAAAATACAGTAAATATTTAGCCTGCATTAATATAGAAAATAATATATTTAAATGACTACTGGCTACTCAGTTCTAAATATTCAAGCTTAGTAAAAAAAAAAAAAAAAACTTGGAGAAAGAACACTCTTGGGTATAGATATTATGATTTAAGAAATAGAACGGAAAGGAAGTTGTTCTTGCAGCTAGTAAAAGGGTACCCAAACTGAGTAAGGAGAGAGGAGCTGCAGGGACCCAGTGCCATGAGCCAGAACCTGCCAGGGAGGAAGTGCCCCCTAGGCTCAGCTGAGCCCTAGAGTCTCCTGGCATTGTAAAGCACAATATGGTCCTTCACTTTATTTCAATAATATTTAGTGAGTGTGTCTATATGTCAAGCACTATTTTAAACACTTGTAATTGAGTAATAGACAAAAAACATCCAAACCCTTCCCCTTGTGGATATTACATAATATAAGGTGAAGCGGGGAATGTGGGGAAATAAGTGAGCAGAATTTCAAGTGGAGACAAGGGCTATGGAAAATGACTTGGAAAGAAAAGAGGGCTAGAGAGTGTACCCAGAGGTCCTAGGAAATATAAAACTTTATATGGTGGTAGGGGTAGTCTTCGATGAGAAAGTGATTTTGGAGCAAATATCAGAAGGATCTAAGAGTAGGAGCCAAGTAAATTTCTGGGAAAGAGGTGTCTAGGTAACAAACAAACAAACAAAAATGGTATATATCAGCAATTCTCATCTGTCTGCATCTTAATAATGAAAAGCTCAACAGATCATTCTAATATGGGCTCAAGGTCAAGAAAACTTGGCCTGCATTAAAGAGGTAAGAAAAAAGGTGCAGAAACATCAACTTGGTTATTGCCACTGAGGGAAAAATTGTTTAATCCTACAGTCTCTACAAATCAAATCAATATGCTCCAGATATCTGCTCTAAAATTTGGGGCCCTAAAATGAGGAACAGGTTAGAAGTTCATGACTTTGATTAGGAAATTAAAATAACTGGAACCAGTTCCCCAAACCTGGCAAAACAAAACCCTCACCCAGATGCTTTAAGTCGAGAGAGTTGCCTCCAGCATGTTCAGGACTGGTAGAAAACAGAAACTTCCTTTTGCCTAGAGGTTAGAAGGAACATATAGAAAGGACATGTTTTGGTGAGAAGGAAAGAAAGTTGCATCAGATTATCAGGATCCTCAGAACTCCTAAGAACTGCTGGAAGTAATAAAGAAGCAAAATGAAATGACACGAAAACAAAACTGTTTAGATTGGTAGCCAGTGTTTCTGTGAAGAACCAAAGACCTATGTTTTTCATGGTGTCTCACAGTTAACGATCATAATCTTAACCATGCTGACTGTAAAGCAGTGCAGGTGTACCATGAAAATTTTGTGTAAAACTGTGACTTTAATAGACTGTACAATAATGACACAGGTTTAGAGACTGATCATTTGGGGGCAATCCAAAGAACCAGCCTTGAACAGAATGCTAGAGCTTTGAAGAGTTTAAAACAGCCCTGAGTTGTCCAAATGAAGGGATCCAGCCAGTGAATGAAATTTTGGGTTCTGGAGTTCAAGAGGAAAATTAGGACGGGGGTAAACATTTTGAGAATTATCAATACATAAAAAATTAAAAGTGTGAAATGGATTATATTGTTCATATATGCCATGCATACATTGAAAAGAGAAATGAGCAGAACGAAATCTCAAGACAACATTAAATTTTAACAGCTAGGCAAAGGAAGAGGGTTCATGAGGAATGAAAGGGAACGTAGGTGGCAAAAGAGTTGCAAGAAATATCACGTGGCTTTTAATGTGACCTGCAATGTAAGTTAGCTACACTCCAAGTACCTATCAGGAAATAAAAGTGCCAATATCTTGGTGCTCTGTGGAAAATGCAACCTTTTTTGATATAGCCTTAGGAATATGTAGCTTATCCATTCTACATAATCTATTTTTGGATCAACATCAGAACAGCTGAGGTTGCAAATACAAAGTACTTTATTTCAGTCTGCTTAGAACAGTTGTATTGAAATACTTTTGGCAGCAGTAATTATGGGATGCTATAAGATATAACTTTATTAAACTTTTCCTGTATTTTCTGTAAGATTGCAGTGTTCAATAAATCACAGTTTTCTGTGTTTAGACCAGCACCAAGAATGTCTCCTTGGCCATTGTACTGGGAACAATAGCGCCCTATATCAGTAAATTTTCTGTTCTTTTATGCTATCATCATTTATTTAACTGACCAAAATTTGATCTTCACATTGCCTGAAAGAGGCAAACCAATGGCCTAACTTTAGATTACAGCAATTTAAGCCCTCATCTGCCTTCTTTTTACCTATTCTACTCTCCTTTTACTTGATCTCCTCTTAACAAAATTACATTTTATTGTGTTGTATTGTAAAAGTCAACTTAAAGTATGCTTATTGCCTATTTACCTACTCAGATCTTTCGTTTATCCTCTTCCACCATGAAGTACATCTTAGGGCATCAACCTCTGGCTTTAGCTTAGTTTTGGCTAATGGGGGAGCACAGCCTGGAGATCATAAGACTGGAAGATGGTGAGTTTGAGATACTGTCGTCTCATTATTTGTCTGTTGTGCTGGGATTTGGCAGCAGCTGCATCCTTTTCCAAAAGCCATAGGTCTTATTATGTTACTCTCACCCATGACTATAGAAGTCTCCAGTTTTGGGTTACAAAATCCCGTTTCTTCATCTTAAACCTGGGTTCCTATTACTGCCCTTAACCTGGTGTTTAATCTTCTTTGATACCCACACTTTGATAAAAGTTACTTAAATATCAGTCTTTTATGAATGCTTTCAATGTCTTGTTTCCTTCTGAGATAGTGACTGATGAGGTCTTCATACCGTTTTTAATTGTTTTCTATATTTTATCACATATATGCCTATGTATGCATGCTTGCACATGTGTGTATAAGTGAACTAAATGAATTATTTCTAATTTTATGAGCAAGGATTCTGAAATCCATAATGGAAAAAAAAATTACTAAAACTTTTCTTACTATCATTAATTATTTTTATTTCTCTCTCTGTAAAGTCACTTGAAAATAATAAAAGTTAACTTCTTATATCCAGCTTCCACACTGGTCCCCAATCATCCTTGCTTGCTGGTATTCACACACTGTGTAGTCCCTTTCAATATTGTGTCAAGATTAGTCTGTGCAACCAGAAGCATATGGCAAAAGCATATGACATACGGAAAACAAATAAACCTATACTTCAATGGCAAATTGATTTTGACAAGGGTACCAAGTCCATGTAATGTTGAAACAACAGTTTCTTCTACAGATTATACTGAGACAATAGGATATCCACATGCAAAAGAATGGAGTTGAACCTCTACCTTACAACATATGCAAAAACTAACTCAAAATGGAAGTAATTACTTCAATCTAAGAGCTAATCATAAAACTCTTAAGAGAGAACATATGTATAAATACTCCTGGTTTGGATTTGGAAATAAAATTTTAGATATGACTCCAAAAGCATGAGCAACAAAAGAAAAAATAGATAAATTGGAATTCATAAAAATTTATGACATTACAAAGGAAGTAAAAAGATAACTTACAGAAAGGAGGTTACATAAAGACTCTTACAATTTAACCTCATCATCACCAATGCAGCACAATTTAAAAATGAGCAAAGGTCCTGAATAGACATAATTCTAAAGAAGATATACAAATAGCAAATAAGCACACAAGAAGATGTTCAAGCTCATTGGTCATTAGAGAAATGCATATAAAACCACAGAGAGACACCATGTAATATCTGCTAGGATGAGTATGATTTCATAAAATAAATAATGATAAGTTTTGGTGAGGATATGGAGAAATTGGAACCTTCCTCCATTGCTAATGGGAATGTAAAATGATATAGCCATTGTGAAAAAGAGTTTGGCGCTTCCTCAAAAAAGTAAATGTAGAATTAATATGTGACCCAGTAATTCCATGTGTAGGTATATATTCAAAAGAATTGAAATGATGTACTCAGACACTTGTGTGCCAATGTTTATTATAGCATTATTCATAAAAGCCAAAAAGTGGAAACAATCCAAGAGCCCATTAGCAGATGAATGAATAAACATCTGATATAGGTGACAACATGGATGAACCTTGAAAGCATTATGCTAAATGAAATAACGTACGAAAGAACAAATATTGTATGATTTCACTTATACTGAAGTATTTAGAATGGTAAGTTAATAGAGATAGCAGATTAGAGTTTATCAGGGACTGAATAACAAGCAGTGAATGGGGAGTTATTGCTTAAAAGTTACAATTTTTGCTTGGGATGATGAAAAAGTTGTACATATAGAGAATGGTAATGATTTCACAACATTGTGAATATGATTGACGTCATTGAATTACACTAGAAATAGTTAAAATGGTCAATTTTTTGTCATATATATCTTACCACAATGAGAAATATCATTTAAAAAGCCAAGGTGATTTCACAAATTATGGATGGATGACAAATGTCACATTCAAATTGAGTGCATATTCTGTTATGATTTCTAGCCACAGGATAACAAACAAATGGATTACTTAATACAAACAAATAATGTAAATGGAGGCAAAATGGCATATTGCCATATACGACCCCCACATCTTTTCTCAGTCTGAGCTGCCTGCTATCTATACTTTAATAAAACTGCATTGATTTTTTTTTTAATTGTGATAATGTGCCACTTTTCAGATTAGGTTATAAAGACTACACTCCCATCCTGTTTCCTCTCTCTCTCTCTCTCTCTCTCCCCTCTCCCCCACCCTCCGCCTTTTCTTTCTCTTTCTCATTCTCTTTCTCTTATCACTCACTTTTGGTGAAAGCAACTCCCATGTCCTCAGAAAACCCAAAGCAGCCTTGTGGAAAGAAAGACCAGATGGCAAGAAACAGACATTGCCCACCACCCAGTATCGACCACCAGATAAGAGAGTCAGTGTGCCTCCAGACAATGCAGTCTCAGCTGAAATCTTGCATTCAACCTCATCATGACTCTGAGCCAGAAAGATACAAGTAAGCTACACTTGGATTTCTAGCTCTAAGAATCTATGAGAGATAATTAATATTTGTTGCTACTAATTTGGAGGGTTCTTCATTTTACACAAATAGATAATCTACATCTTACCCACAATTTAAGATTTAACATTTAGACACCAAAGAAACAATTTTTTTGTGTTAGAAAAGTAAGATCACTTATTCTAAGACCAAAGTGAAGCAATGCTAAAAAAGTCTAATTGTAATTTTCTTTATTATTTTTCAGAAAAGAAAATAATCTTTTCCATATATTTTCTACCCATTATTTCCCTGAATAGGGCACATTCAAAAAGTAGCATTATACATGATTCAAAATCTAAATAAAAACACGAATTTTTCTTCCTCACATTTTACAGGCTTGTGAAGCTAATTGAATTGTAAAACACTGTAATAAGTTTCCAGCAATTGCTTGCTTAGTGCAAAGAGCTGTAAAGGAATAGTAAAAATTGGTTCAAAGGGATCATTCAAAATATCAGCAGATACAACTTGAAATCACCACCTATCAACAGAGATTTTTCACTGGATTAAAATGTACACATCCTAACTGCAGTGCAATTTATGATGATAGTTTATAATTTATAGAAAAAAAGTTACTTTATTTCAGAATCAAATTAAAAGCTAAAATTTCAATGAGGCAAAAATTATTAGCATAACACTTAAGGGAAATAAGATTACCTCATAAATAGAAGCAACTGTGAGAACATATATCTCCAGGTGATATAATAATAGTGTTTAATTAAGTAATTGAAGTGATTATGAGGTCAAAGTGTAAATTCAGTTATAAACCCAAAAGATTAATCCACCGTTGAGTATTAGCAATAAAAATAATTAATGTACTTTTCATTTGTAAAAAATATGTCATCAACATCATATTAAATCTTCTTCATTTATGTGGAAACAATTAGAATATAGAAATGTTTATGAAACATTTAAATTAATCATTAGTTGGCTTTCTGGTCCACAAAACGAAACTTGCTGGAAGAGGGGCAAAAATTCTCTTTATTTAAACAGTGTTAAGTAGCAATCTAATAAAATTAAGAGTAACAAAAGGAAAGTATTACCCTCTTAGGATCATCATAGGTAGAACTTTGCTTTACTCTTAAAATAACTGTTTTGGTTCGTTTGAATGTGTCTAATTAACTGACAATCACAAATATATTTAATGAACATGGCAATTGCAATGCAAGTGAATACTAAACTTATGAAAAATCACCAAAGCATCATAAACCACTGCCTCTTTATTGAAGCCTTCTGAAGTGACAAAAAAACAGTAGGGATTATTTATAAACTCACCAGTGAGAAAGGGAATGTACAACAAGAGGATAAGAAATACGTCTGGAAAATAAAAGCAGATGAAGATTTGAGGGATGACTGTTCTCAGGGGCCATAGGTTAGTGAAGAGCAGCGGTTAGGGTGGGCAGCATAAAGGGTGTTGATGCGGGTGTGATGAGTGGGTGCCTGGTATGGCATGCCCATGCTTGAAATGCCTGCTTCGAGAGGTGGGAAAGTTAGGTGATGGGTGACTGAGGTTAGCAGTGGTGGCGTTTCCACAGTAGAAGCAGTCTTTTCATTCATTCTGGGGAGGAGACAAACTTTTAAGAACGATACACGCAAGTGTGTAACCTCCAGAATATTCAATTTTAATGAAAAAGATGTAATTCAATAATTCTAGGCTAAACTATTCTAAATGCTATCAATAAAATTAACCTTCTCGAATCCTGTCCAAAAGAAATAACCAAGCTCGTTAAGGTAATATTTCTTTGTCTTAAATTGTGCCACCCTGGATAAAGACAACAATTTGAATGGAAGTTCATTTTGAGGAGATTTCAGGAAATATGCTTGGGGGACAGAGTTAGAAAGCTAAGGACAGAAAAGAAGCTGATGTTTGGTAGGTGAAAGCAGGTAAATGTCATGGGTTATAGGAGATCCACCCACAAGGGAACTTTGAGAGACCATATAAAAAGTGCCTCAGTGTTGTTCCATCCACAGAGTAAGGAAACTCGTTTATTTATCCATCAACTCCACTCATCACTGGCTGAGGGCTTCTCAGGCAGGCAGGCAGGTGTTAGAGTAGGAGGCAGTTGGCTTGAACAGAAGCTGTGAGTGCTGAAGATGCGTGCCTGCCGAGCACCGCTGGATCCTGCCACTTCCCAAAGCCATACTCAGTCTCAACTCCTATCCCTGATCCCATTCATCGCCTAACACTTGTCACACTCATTCCAACAGGCAGTCATTTTAGGTTCAGTCTCACTTTAAATTAGCTGTCAACTGCCAAGTAAAGGATCCTAGTCTCTTGTTAAGAAAAAGCTTAGAGAGTGTTCTCCAATCACTATGCTGGTTAGGGGTGAAAAGGAGAAAAATATGTGATGAGAGGTAAAACATACTGCGGGTTCATAGTGAAAGCATCTGAAAATTATTTCATGACCCAAGGAAGAGGGAATTATTATAAAGACAACATGATGTCTTTCCTCCCTTTCTCCATCCCCTTCCCCTAATGCACCATAAGAACCTGATTTGGATAGTTAATATTATTATGAATGTATTATGCTATCTCTATAACTGCAATTCACATTTTAGTATGCATAACCGTCATCTAAAATTTTTGTTAAAATGCATATTACCAGACCTATCTTCTAGGGAATTTAATTCAATTGTCCCTGTGTGAGGTCCAGGACCCTTCAGTTCTAATAAGTGCCTCTAAATTATTTTCCTACAGATGGTCCCTGAACCACATTTCAGGAATACTTTGTAGCATATTTCAGGGATATTTACATTTTAATTGGGAATACTAAAAAATAAACAAACAGTTTTTCTCTGTACTGTCACCAATAGAATTTATGAATGGAAGATCCAGAGAGTGTCGGATTCTGAAAATTCAAATATGGGAAGAAATAAAAATGTTAATATTTTAACTCAGTCCTTCACTCTGATTTTGACCTTCACCTCATCTCCACCTACATGGGAAAATTATAATGGATCTATTATGTGCAGCTGTCACCAAGAGAGGAATCAGAAGATGCTACGTTCAATAAGACATTAAAAATTTGGCAGGAGAAGGGTGGGCGGAAGAATCAGTATCCTTCAAAAGTTCTATAAATGTCATTTGTGGGCTGGAAATAATAGCACTGAGTGCTGCATAGAATTGTGTTCCCTGATCTCCATGAAAAAAATAGGATCTCAGAGGCCAGATACCAGTTTTTCATTAGAGACGGGTTAGAGAGCAGGATAATATCTATAATGGTGGCCAAACAAGTATAAGCCCCTAAAGTGTCAGAGATGAACAGGCTGCTAAGGCGTTCCTTGGCATCTACAGGGGAAGAAAAATCTAGGACTGATAGGCAGAATTATTCAAGTTAAACCAATGAGAGGGCTTAACATTTTAGTAGTTCCTATATGCTGGTCATAGAAATGCAGACCTTTGACTGAAGAGGAGGGAAATACTAAAAGAGAATCCTACAACATGGTCATAGGTTTAAACTGTGTGCACACTCTCCCACAGCATCCATTCTCAAGAGGGACCTGCAGATAGTCACGGGTGTGTGTGTGTGTGTGTGTGTGTGTGTGTGTGTATAGATCACTAGGAAAAAGTATAAATATTTCCCATAACCTTCAGAGAAAGTCAGATGCTGGTTCTAAACTTGGAACGCTTCCCAGAGACCCAATACCACACTGGCTTACCAGTCAAATGTGGGATTTTGGAGGTCAGGTAATAGATAATAGAGAGATTTGATCCAGGAAAATTTAATAATGTATTGAGGGGAACTAATGAAAGTCATGTGTTATTTTACAGATCACAAAAAATAAACTAGAATTCTACCTTGGTTTTATCATCCATGGAGTGAAGTACATAATGGCACAAAGAGCTACCCAGAAGCCCCTGGAACTACAAACTCCTGCAAATATAATAAAT
This sequence comes from Pteropus alecto, assembly GCF_000325575.1. Lineage (NCBI taxonomy): Eukaryota > Metazoa > Chordata > Mammalia > Chiroptera > Pteropodidae > Pteropus > Pteropus alecto. The sequence goes on along the minus strand of NW_006432227.1, from coordinate 3,494,132 downwards.
CAAAAGAACTGCTGCATCCCTGAGGCTTTGAAGAGATTATTTCCTTCATCGAGGACCTAAGAGATGCAGGTGTACTGATTCCTACATCTCCTGTTTGAACTGCTTGATTGTCCAGAACACAGACTGAGTAATGCATAATAATACTCGATGGTTGCAGACTAAATCAGGTGTTATCAGCCAATCGGGGCTTTGGTTCCAGATATGGTGTCTTTATTCAAGCATATTGACACAGCTCTTGGCACCTGAATGGCAGCATAAGCTTCCTTCCCATTCCTATCAGTAAGAAAAAATATGAAGCAGTTTACTTTTACAAAACAATGTTAAAATAAAAAACGTCTTTATCTTTTCCCAGGATGAATCAATATACTGCTGTCTATATAAAAAAATATAAAGAAAAGTTTCTACATTATCTTTATCAAAACTCTCTTACAAAGTTTTTTGACTTTTTCAAATATTTCATGTTAAAATTTTCTTCTAATTTGAAATTCCACTGAAAATAATTTTTTTTTCAATACACAGATATTTTCATTTTATAATTATTTTCTTAATTGTGGTATATATGCATGTATTATTAATCTTTCAAAGAAATCCTTCAGAACAAGTTTATAAAATATTTTTAAGAGATTTTGAAATTTTTCTTTTAAAGAAATCAATTAGCACTAATGTCAATAAAATATCCCTTTACGATAGTTATCTTATATTTTCTTCCAAAAATAAATTTTATATTTTATATTTATCATTTTCATACATGTGGAATATGGCATATGGTAGGCCTCCAATTATACTTTTAATATGAACAGCAATGGCCCGTGTATTGAATTGCCTAAACTTTACCCACTTATTTGAAATACTATATCTATGATATATCAAATTTTATATATGCAAAAATCTGTTTCTGAGTATTATGTTTTATTGTTCTATTTACTAACATTCAACAATTCCATAATAGTGTCTTATTTTTCATGTTTTTGTCTACGCTCTGGAAAATGACCTCAACTATTCTTTTATTCTTGTTTAAATTTCTGCTTTTAGCTTTAATTTTCAAATATTATTCTTTTTGTTCTCTAAAGGTTCTATGTTAATTTTTTTAAATTAGTATTTCATTTTCTTCTTTCTTGTAGACAACTTCTTTTAGAGAATACCAAGACCATTCTCTCTCTTTTTTAAAATTCTGTCTCGATTTAGGTTGTTTTCTCCAGGCATTTACTATGTTTTCTTTAGTCCTCTTTCATTCTTGTGGCTGAATACAGGCTTTCCTCAGCTACCTGAAAGTTATTGTCCTTTGCAATCTCCAGTGGCCCGTGCAGTTACTGTTGACAGCTGGGAGTTCTAAAGGGTGAGCAGATGTGCTGTCTTACTAAGAGATTCCTTTTGACTAGAGAGTTTAAGGCTCAACCCATTGATTTCATATCTGAGTTCAGGGAGGTTACTGAGGGAAATAATATTTCACATATAGATTTTCATGCTAGGTGTCTAGTGGTTTACCATCTCTTGAGAATCAACTTTCAGTTTTCAGAAAAGGCTGAAGATCTAATGTGTTCTAACTGCTCTCTGAATAGACTTTCCATCAACTTATGCAAATAGATCTTTCTATTTCTTTTTCATCAAATCGATAATGACTTTACTATATTCAAGATTTTATAAACTTTAATTCTCTTACATTTTCTTCTGCTTTTATAATTCTTTTTCTAACTCTCTCAATTAATATAACTGGAACATATCTTTGTGTAATAAAATTATTATAGGTAATCGAAGGAAAATGTGTTTAGTGAAAAGCCTCTGTTTTCTTATTTTTCTTTTTGAGATTAATTGTTGACGTAGCAGGGATTTTGTAGGGATGCATTACATATTTAACTATATAAAGTAAATTACTCTCAGGACCACGATTAAGACACAAACTTAGATTTACAGTTTATGGTAACTATGCTCTTTGTGCATCATTTTTTTCTTGCCTTATATTAGAATATTAAGTTTTGTTGAAAGTTTCCCAATTAACTTTCATGAAAATTATAGCATTAAAAAACTCCAAAATATAAGTATTGCTTACATACAAAAAGAGATACAATTATTTGGGAATTATTTTTCAGGTACTTATTTCTTCATCTTCCAAACATATAGAAACTATAATATATAAGGTGATTTATTGTATTCTCTCAACTTTTATATTTTTGAGAAAAAGAAACAAAAAGAAAATGGTTTCATTGAAATGAAGAAAATCAGTACTTTTTATCATTTCTCAAACATTTCTTTACAAAAATGTGCCCTATGTCATCTATTAGTTTTTTTTTTAATTGTTTTCCGTAACTTCAGAAGTATAGTTGTTTTGCTATGCATTTCAATTTGTTTCAAAAATAATTCTACTATAAATGTATTCTGATTTTTTTTTTTTTTTGGTTTGATAGAACACCTTGGTAATATTGCAAACAGCCAGTAAAAGTGCATTCTTTTGTGCTGGTTAGTGAGACAGATAAAATAAAAATTAACATCTGTTTCCAAAGATACTTTTATTATATAAAGGTACTCACAGCTTGAACCTCAGAGTTTCAGCTTATAAAGCTTTGGTTGACATTATGACTAAGGGTTTAAGAAAGGCTTAAGATAATTGTATTGACATTTGAGAATGCATGGTCCAACATACTATGGAAAAGAAATAGAGTATTTTCGTACAGACAAAATTTGCTCCTGCTCTTAGTCATTGAATAATTACAGCTAATCAATCAGTCATGCTAGAGACACTTTTGAGAAATATACCTAAAATAGCATTTTAGTTCTTTCATTTGGTAAAGAGAGTTTCATTTTTAAATATTAAAGTGAATCACTAATTTAACTATGTGTACTATGAATTATACATATTCACATCCCAAAAAGAATCAGAAAAAATAGATAAAATAATTCTTCATTATTTGCTTTCCAAACTTTATTTAAAAATACACATTAATTTTAATTTTTGCAACTGTTTTATACATTTTTTGAATTTTATTTCTCTATATACTGATTTCTTGAGGACTTTGATGTTTCTTCTTATCTTTTCTCATTGCAACCGTATATTTGTTTAGAATATTAAATAACTTTGTAAATTTGCTTATAAAGCTAATATAAGCCAAAATAATGATCATAAATATGATAAACCTTACATACTAAATTTAATACTTAGTTACAACTTAAAAGTTATAGTTTCCTTTTCCTAAGGACTTTGAAAGTATTTTTTGCTTTATTGTCATGTTTATCAAAAGGGTTATAAAAATGTCAAAACATTTATATAGTCAATGTAATAGTGGTTTTTTTTGATATTTGACCTACTGACTAGAGCATTTTAGTTAACCTAGAAAGTATGATAAATTAATTTACTTGTTAAGAAATTGGTTTCCTTTTTGTTTATGAAACTTTAGGAACAAAAAACTAAAGGAAAGAGATGCATAATTTTGTCACTTAAATGTCTTTATCAGATTAAAAAAGTCATGCTTCTTCTAATAAGTGAAAGAGAGAAATGTTTTCCTTAAGGAAAATGGGATCATTACATTTTACTCCTGACAACACATTATGCATATCCAAACAGGTTACTCTGAATGAATAAAAATCATATTTTTTATGTTGCATAGTATTTTGTAGTATGGATGATTTATAATTTTATCCAATGATTTCTCTATTAATGGCATGTCAGACAGAATATTTCAACACTTTTACTATTAAAAATAATAACAATAAATATCTACGTTGATATAGGCTGAATCATGTCCCACCCCCAAATGTATATGTTGAAGCCTGAAACCACAACTTAGAATTCAATTTGGAAGTGCTTCTTTAAAAGACTATTTAAATTAAAATGAGGTGATTAAGATGTGTCTTAATGCAGTAAGACTGGTATCCTTGTAAGAAGAGATTAGAACACACACATGTACCTGGGGAAGACCATTTGAAGACAGAGGGAAAAGATGGCCATCTACAAACCAAGGAAAGACTCCTCAGAGGTGGCTAACCCTGAGACACCTTGATTTCAGACTTCTAGCCTCCTGAATTGTGAGAAAATAAATTTAGTTGTTTAAGTCACTTAGTCTGTGGTACTTTGTTATGACAGCCCTAGTAAACTAACACAAAAGTAAAAATTTGTAGGAGAGATACATTCATTATATGTGTGCGTGTGTGTGTGTGTGTGCGTGTGTATAATTTCGACAGGTATTTCTAAAATTTCTAAAATGTTTATAATAATACATAATGCAAGTGTCTATTTGCCAAAGTTTTGTTTCTCTTTAAATTTTCTATACGTTTAATTATTAAACACTGAAACATACTTATGTATATATGTACATATATAAATAATGTAACACAACTATATTAATAAGTTAATATATATTACATATATAGAAAATCTTAATTTATTTTTTAATTACTACTGGTTAAATTGAACAGTTTTTATATTTGCTAGGCATTTGGATTTTTTTCTTGTTTTGTTCAGCTGCTGGTTTCGAATCATTTGCACAATTCTTGGTTAGTATAGGCATTGCTTGTTTTCTATTGTTTTTCCTCCTTGAAAAAGAAACAGAGTAAATCAATTGCAAAAGCTGTAAAACAGAGCCAGGAAAACATCTCAAGGGAGAGCATAGGGTGGCAAGTGTATCTTTTTCTTTGTTTCATACAGAGACAAAAGTAGTAATTAGGTTCTCAATGTAAATAAATATGTGGTAGCATATGTCATAATCACATGTTTTCTGGATCTTAAATTCCTTATTTATAAAACGAACTCAAAATTGACTTTAAAAGCACATTTGGGCTTTCAAATTCCATGAATCATAGAGTTGAGTATATTGTATAGTAGAAGATTAGTTTGGTGGAGTAATAATAAGTAGATAATTTACTATTAAGTCTATTCAGTAGTAACATGATTTTTCAGAGCAATAACTACAGTGTTATTTATGTAGGTTTAATATGCAAAATGGAAATTTATGTTTTGAATTATCATTTAGGAAAATTAAGCTACAATCTAATGATTTAAACTGACATTTAATTTCACAATAACTGATTACAGTATTATATTTCATTATATTTTGGAACCCATTATAGCTTTATAGTATTATAAATAATTTATCTTTTTTCTACTGCTTCTTAAGGTATATAAATATTCTATAGCATGCTTGCATTTCATCTATTCTTTTCATGTTCACACAATTTATCTCATTTTACATATTAAATACCTTATTATATCCTTGAAAATTCAACTGATATATTAATTTAACACTATCAGTAAAATGTTCCTGCATACGTTCTTTTCTTTTTAATTTATAGAGTGGGGAGCATTTAATGTATTCATATCACACACAAATTGATATCTGGCAACTCTGTGCTCATTGAGACTTAACAAACACAAAAAGGATTCTTGAAAATTACTATGGCATTAATTTAATTACATCTGATTTTAACTAAAGTTTTAAAAATAATACTTTTTTAACATTTCAATAATTCGATATTGATTTTCATTAAACTCTGATCTAATGTAATTATACATCTACATTTATACATTGAATAAATAACAATCCCATTTTGTTTTGAAGCAATGTATATTATAGATATTCTAGGAAATTTTCATGGAAACCGTCATCCTAAATTTTACATTAAGAATACAGTTTTTAAGGTTAATATCTCATGTGGCTATTTTCACATTAAAGCCACACATTATTAGATGACCCAGCAGAATCATAATATATGCAACATATTTTACTTTATTATCAACAATTATTGATTAAAATGAATACTGCTTTCAAATGTTTTGGTGCTATAATAATTCATTTAAATATTTTCATGAGCATTAATTTTTTATAGTCCCTTTTCTTATAGCGGTAAATATTGCACTGTTCTTTATATCTGTTCATGAGTATCCTTGTTTTTAAGATTTAGATATATAATTCAGAATGAAAATTTCTATAATTCGTTTTTTTCAAAAGATATATTTAATAATAGAAAATAGAGTGATAGTTAATATATATATTCAATATATATTTTACTTTGAGAAAACTGGAACTTAACTATCTAAAAAATTATAAAATACTTGTAATATTATAGAGTCATAAATTTTGATTAATAAACTTACAATATAAATGAAGAGAATATATATTGATAATAATGTTGTAAAATGAGAAAACATCTTTTTTAGGTATCAATGGAATATCTCAAAGTATTTTTTAAAAAATAAATATTTCAAATTCTCTAATGTCAAAGAATTAACATTCATCAAATGTATATAAATACAAAATTCATAACCACTTGAGAAAAATGTCAATACATAATTGGCTTCTATTGAAAATCAACATTAAAAAAGCTATTTAATAAAAATGCTGAAAATTTGTTTTATTAATGTATTGAACAGGCAATATTTAAATAGTAGAACTCTGATAAAATATTGTCATTTTTAATCATAAGAAAGAATATACATAATAATGATTAATTTGGGAAAATAAATATTAAAAAGTAGAGTATAACTGATTAATACCTTATGGCTAATAAATATTAAAAAGACAAGAAGTCAAATAGAAATTTTTCTAAAATGAAGTAGCTAAAACATAAATAAATTATTGTGATGTCTATCTGGCAAGAAATATCTAAGTAAATTTGGACTCAAACAGAATAACGTGAAAATCTCAAGTAAGTTTGGATTTTTATAAAAAAAATAAATAAAAATAAATAAATAAAAGTGTGCTGAGGACTCTGTCCACTGAAACTATATTTAGAATGAAGGCATGGCTACAAACCAGGTTTCTTTAGAGCTTCAAGAGAATAAGTTGATCACTTAAAATAAATCATACACATAGAAATTTAAATGAAGGTGTGACCTATATATAAATAATGACTCTCTCTCTCAAGCGAGAGAAAGAGTGAGAGGTTTAATATGTATAAATGTGAGAAATAACAAATTGAAACAACATGTAATTTTCATCAAACAAATAATTCATGAAAAAGATTTACATGCTTTCAATGCCTACATCCTGCTTTATCTTCAATGCCTAGATCTGCCTAATGCATAGTAGGTACTCAATACTTTTTTGGTAGAATGAATGAATGAATGAATTATAAGGGGAAAAAAAGCCTGAAGTGCTTATTTTTTTTTTCCTTTTGGGGAGATGGTTAACAAGTAACATTTAACTCTATCCAGCATTTTCAAGAATGTGAGGAAAAAGACAGTCATTTAAAAATACCATTGTTAAGCTATTTGTTAATTATTTTCAAAGTTCAAAATGTGATTTCTTGGGTAATCTAAGAAAATGTTAACTGGAGTTTTTCTGAACATCATAGTGAAAGGATGCAAACAATGAAATATCTTTCCATGAATGTGAAGATGTGCACAAAGCCATTCAAAGCACCAGGAACCTTGGTAAATTTCTAGGCAGACATAAAATAAAACACAGAGCCAAAGGAATATAAACAATACATAAAAGTATTCTAATGATTCAAGCAAGATTCTTTATGTATGCCAGACATTTACAAACACTCTAAGTGTGTCAAGGCAGAGGGTACTTGTAGAATGCATTTGTCATTATTTACTTTCTAGGCCAAAGAATAATTAGGCTGAATTTAGTTTAAGTTTAATATGTATCTTGGGAATTTTCATAACTGTAATTTAAAAGCTATAATCTTATGTCATAATTATCTCTATACATTAGTATAATGTTTAAAATATTTAGAACTCAATGAAAATTAAGACAGATTTATTAATATAGAGAGTATGTATTTTTCAGTAAAAATTCTAGTGGTATGTTTCCTAGAAAGGATTAGAAGCATCTTTATATTATTAATAATACACATACTGAGTAGAACTATCTGACTGAAATTTAATGTCATGCATCTAATTTTGAACAAGTCAACCTAAATTTGACTACAATTAATCCTTTCAAGTTACCCTCAAGCGTGTTTTATTCATGAAGTCATACAGCAAAGCATTAGCTCAAAATAATTAATAGAATATTTATAAGAATCTGGAAAATTACCAAAAATACAATGTGCTTGCAAATTTTATGTTTTTGCATGCAAAATGACAATATTATCAGGAAAATAAATCATGGAAGCAAAAACATTGCATTTATAATTTGATAAAAAATTAAATTATTATCATACTATAAAAAAATAACTTCAAGCGAATAGTGTTTAATTGGCTGGTGAGAGTCACTTCCCAACAGGATATCTCTATATTTATAACACCTCCATTTACCAGGCAAGTTTATGCGATGTAGTTCTTCATGAAAATCATCACCTAGTAGACAGCTGGCCACAGATATTGATTGCAGGAAAATTATCTCTTTCACTAGCATTTATTATTTACACGAGGCATTTGTTCTTGGTGTTACAAAACTATTTAACAAAAATAATAGAAGGTTTTAAATGTTACTGTCTTCTGTGCAGTCATTGAAGGTAATTAACATTTTAGCTAGATTGAACTGAGCCATAAAGCAACGAATAAAAGCACTTTTACGTTTGCTTTGCTTCTTATAAAATAATATATATTTACTGGAGGAGAAGACTCAGGACATACACAAGTGTATAAAGAATAAAATTCACCATAATTCCATCACCCAGTACTAGCCATAGTTAATATAATTCCACATTTCCCCCCCTGGTCTTTTAATACATAGGATTATAGTGAATATCAATCATACACATTTTCCATGTAATTAAATACTCATAATGCACCTTGATGTAAGATAGATTTCTAGAAGTGAATGTATAGTGTGAAATTCACAAAGCTGTGTAGCATGGAGGTGAAATCCAAGCTGAGGAGCCAGTCAACAGAGATGTGATTCTGAGTTCTGTCTCCACCAGCCGAGTGTGTCAGCTCGATAAAATGGTTCAATCTCTCTTTATCCCCATTTTGTTACCTATAAAATGGTAATAAAAATAATTCCTATCTCACAGGCTTCTGACAAGGATGAAACCAGCTAACATGAAAATTCTTGAAAAACGTAATAATTAAAGTCAAAAGATTATAGTTAATCCTTTTTAAGCTCTTATATATTTCCAAATAGCTTTCCAGAAACAGTGAACATACTCTTTAGAAGTAAGCTCATCAGTAATAAGTTGGTTCACACACATGTGTGCACACACACACACACACACACACACATAAACATAAACACGGTATTCAATGTGTGTATGTGTGTATAATAAATTAAATGATAAAGCATAAAAATACTTAAATCATAAACATTTTAACTTTATGAAAATAGTCTTGAAACAGAAAAAGAAACTGGAAAAGATAACTAATTACGAGGCCAATTGAACACTGCCTATAATAAGGCACCATAGAGTCAGGAGGGCTCGCCTTCATTTTTCATTTCTGGTTAAACCACAATTAGATTTATGTGGTTTTAAAACAAGACACCCTAATTCCTCCTAATATCTACCTATCTGCTTAAATACACACCATCCAAATTGTTACAGGCTCCAGCAATTCCAGTTTATATTACCCTGAAATTGTCTAAACTTTTATGCGATTGCGTCTGGACTTCATTCTCCATTATGCTCTTCGGATCTTATTTATAGGGTACCCTGGCCTTCTCCTTTTGACTGTCAAAGGGTCGGGGTCTCGTGCCTAATAGGCAGAACAGTGTGACCACATACATGTCTTCGTGAAGAGCTTTGAATAGAAAAGCTGCTCAAACCACTATCTCTATTTCCTTTCACTTATTGTCAGTGTCATTTTTCAATAGCCCATCACAGGGTTTTTTCCTCTCTTGCTAGAGATTCAGTCTCTCACACTAACATTTGGAACTGCCAGCAAGATTGCCCACAATGCCAAGTTCATCTCCACTAGTCCAGACAAAGTTTAGAAATGCCTCAGTTGAGGAACCATTGAAGCCCACAGAGCTTGAGAGTGTATATGATGATTGAAAAGATTCCACTGAAATGTACTCATCCACACTTCCTTTCTGGCTCTGGGTTTATAATTTTTCAAGATATTATATTTTATATGACACTTAAATGGCATTATTTAAACAAGTGTGCAAATTTGCAATATATATTTCAGGCAATCTGTCTACTATCCCAAATATTCACTGTTATACCATTAAGGTTATTTGAGGTTTCTGTACAGCAGACCTGGCCATAACCTATCACATCACTGATTTCTTTTTTTAATGAAAAAAAATATTGTTAGATTAATAAGACTTCAAGATTTATTAGCCTATAAACATTTGTTCGCCTAACATATTGAATTTTATAGAATTATATTTAGCCTAGTTTGAGTGAAATATCTTAAAATGATAAAGAATGTGGTCATTTTATTCTTTTGCCTAAAAGAAATAGATCTCTCTCCAGAAGTTCAGTTTAGCCTAACTTAACTTTCCTTAGCTGAGATTAGTTTAGTCCACTGAGATTTAGATTTTTTGAGGCAATTACAACATCTTTTGCATGAAAAAATAGAAATTTTGTACTATGGGTTCTTTTAATTTAATTTTATTAGAGCATATCTTGTGAAGATTCTTCATTTATGTAGCAGAGTGTAGCCATTTTTTGTGTGTGTGTTCTATTTTTGAATGGTTTTTTCCCCTGTCATGAAGAGCTTCTCCAGCAAAAATAGAAATAAACAAATAATAAAATATCAGCGAGTACATGTAGCATTTTCTGGTGTACCTAATGGATAGATTCCAGTTTCGGTATTAAAATACTAAATAAGCAGGGCTCACAGGCATGAGAAAGATGTCAAAATTCACAAAAAAAATCATTAAGTTTAGTTATGAGTAGTGCCATCCCCTTGGTTCCAGGCTCTGTGTATTTTAGTGATGAAAGAAATGGAACAACATGTTGATTCAGAGTATATTACATTTCCTTTAGGACAATACCCTAACCTTAAAAGGTGCTTTTCCCCTCAAGTGGCACTATAATCAAGTGTCTGTCTCCTGTATGTGAGTAAAGTGTTCTTCCATCCAGTGCTTGTGTGAGCAGTTGACATCTGGGACTGCTGCAAGTAGACGAGTAGGACTCTTCCTCTGAACGTTATAACAGCCGTCACTTGTTCAACCTCAAGACATACGTATTTTAAGACTGTAGACTACTTTCAAGAGACCTATCTACATATAACTTCTTAAAACCAACCTCCATTTGTTGCTATTTCTATTCAGATTATTTTTTGTAAATTATTGCCGAATTTTTGCCATGGTTTATTGCATACTCAAATAATCTGTCCTAAAAGGCAAAGGAAGTGAAATAAACTGCTCAATGTTCTGCTTACTGGGACTATTTCCTTTCTTTCACATCTTTCTGGGACAGGCTTTAGTGGACTAAGACACCTTGAAAGTTCATTTTCAGCTCACATCTCCCTATCTGTACATAGTTAGATCCTTATTAATCTTCAAAGAAAACTACATGATTTTTCATAAGAAAAATCTACCCCTTCTAAATCACTTACACATTTTGATATCACCATATACATTTTCCTAACAGCACCTATCATCTAGACAAAAATATATTTAGTTACATGCTCATTGTATGAGTTTCTAAGTTTCCCACTAGTCTAAGATTCCATAGGCACCTTATTTCACTATTGACTCTCTTACGCAAAATCGTAGGTTATCGACACACATTTTATAAGCCTATGAAAATACCGTGTTATCAGAAAACAAATGATCAGTATGCGTAGGAAAAAAATCTGTATTTTTTTCTCTTAACATTTATTTCATCTATAGAATAGTCTAACTTGAAAGTCGAAAAGGCCATAATTTGCTTAAAGATCATTTTCATAATGTGTTCTGATAACACTCCCAATCTATCCCCAATGTGTTCTGATAACACTTCCAACCTATCCCCAATGGCACATTTTCATCCATTAAATCTTTATTTTACACAATGATTTTATACAAGAGATTGTCTTTAATGATGCGGTTTCATGTTTTGTATTTTAAAAAAATTTTCATATACTTATACATTTACAAAAACATTATAACTATGTCATAAATCCTGCACCTTGCTTCCCCAGGTGTCCACATTTTATGCCATGGTGGTATACTTGCTTACAGACCTGGGATATAGACCTGAGATATAAATAAATTTACTCACTTTTTTATTTTGCTGTATCTCCATATATCTCAGGTTTGCTCATCATAAACCAATACCTAAAAGAAATAGAATATTTATTTAGCCAACATCAGTCAAACATCATTTTTTCATTCTAATAATTTGTTTTAAACTAAAGGTATAACACAGAGTTTAATAATAGTTACTGCTAGAAAATGATAGTAACTCTTAGTTATAAGGAACTTACAGACTTGCAATGGGAAATGTAGAAGATTTAATTAATAAGTGCTATTCTGTATCACTGACCATTTATCACTCTGCAAAAATAGTTCTCTCCGAGAGTATAAATGGAAAAATATAGAATAACACCTGCGGGACAGAGATCATAAACAGTCAGGCAACAACTAACAGCATGCTGATTTACTCGGCATGATGTTTTCATTATTTTTACAAGAAAGATTATTCATGAACAGTTGCTCTTCATCTCTATGGGGTGAATCACAAACTCTCAAAATTGAATGATATTTATGGACACTTTTTGAAGAGTCAATATAGTCCCATGCATATTCATTTAAATACATAATTTTTCATGAAATGACTGACTCTCTAAAGTCAAATTTGCAAAGAGTATAAGATTAAGGGGCCATGTTGTATTATTGGGCTTTATATATTAATTTATAAGTGTATGATTTGAGCATTCTCCCCTTTAATTTAAAAATAGTTTAAAAATGTCCCATTTTTAAGCACATTGACACCTAATGACTTATCAGAATCAGTAAACTATCATATACTATTGAGGACATGGGACCTTAGCTTTGTATATACTTACTAATCAATCCACTCACTTGTTTAGAGGTAGACCTTTGGTTGCTGATGAACTACCGAATTATTCTGAAAAGGTTGTACAAGGTATAAAATAGAAAACATCTTGCTTCTAACATCTATTTGAGTGCTTTCTTTACTTTTCATCATAATATTGCATATTAATAAAACTTAAAGTTAGCAAATTTGAAATATTATATTAATAGGAAGAAATATTTTCTCAAACTATTTAAAGATAAAGTGTGTCACTATAATTCAAAACTGGGAATGAGTAAGTGGGAAAAGATTAGCTTTTGAAAGAATGTTTTTTGGAGAACTTTGGTATTATCACAAAATTCTGTTATTAAAATTATTAAACCATAATACAATTTTATAACTACTTAGGTACATAAATATTCCCTTTGGTAAATTAAAGTGAAGTATGTAAATATTTCTAATAGAACACAAATAAGCGTTATTTTTAAAGAAAGAATATATGTAGAACTACATCAAGATTAAGATGTTAGTCAAGGGGTACAAAGTTTCAGTTATATAAGATGAATGAGTTCTGGGGATCTAATGCATCAGATGGTGACTATAGCTAACGATACTGTCCTGTATACTTAAAATTTGCTGAGACAGTAGATCCTAAGTGTTCTCAGTACAAAATAAACAAACAAAAGCTAACAATGCAAGGTTATTAACATGTTAATTAGCTTGATTGTAATGATTATTTTACAATGTATGCATATATCAAATCACCAAGTTGTACACCTTAAATATGTACAGTAAAAAAACAGAATTGCTTTACATTAAATGACACCATTAAAAGTCAGATGATTGCACATACATTTGATAAACATCCACATATAAGATGTGCAAAGAACTTTCACAAATCAAGTAGCGAAATGCAGAATACCTAATAAAAATTGGCAAAAAGACTTAGGGTGACATTTTAAAGAAGAGGCTTTCAAAATGTCAGTAGATACGTGAAAAAGTATTCAACTTCATTAGTCACTAGAGAAAAGTAAGTTAAAATCTCGATGTGCTTTCTACCATAATATCTGTTCTATTAATGACAAATCAGACAATAATAAGTGCTGATGAGAACATGAAACAACTATAACCTTAATACTCTGCTAGAAATTTATTTGGCAGCTTCTACATATACAACACTGCAAGTCAGAAATTTAACTCCTATGTCAGGAGACATATCTGAAAAAATGTATTCATATATTTGGCAAAAATTTGACAAAAATATTCATAGGACAATTCTTATTATTCCCAATTTAGAAGATACTCAAATGCCCACAAACACCAGAATTGTTAAAATGTTGGTGAATTAATAAAATGGAGTACTATACAGCAATGAAAAAATATTACCACCTGAAACAACATAACAACATAGCTGACTCTTATAAAATAATAGAAAATAACATTTAGCTAATAAAACCAGATAAAAGTAGTGACATATCTAGATAATGTGTATATATGCATATATACAATATATATCACTATATGTATGTACACATGAAGATATAAACTTATATATAGATACAAACACACACATATAGAGTTTCAAAATAAGCAGAAATAAAAACTAATATATAGTGTTAGAGTTTAAATAGTGGTTATTTTGAGGATAGGCTAATGATTAGAATGATAAGAGGAGTTTCTTAGTTGCTTGTAATATCTATTTCTTAATATGGAAAATTTCAATATATCATGTAACTACACATTGCATATAAAATGTAATCAAATATTATAGCTACATAGATTAATGACCATGCAAAAAAAAGTTAATATCTCTTGATAAAAAAAGTAAATTTATACTGTAAAAATGTATCATAATGAACACAAGAGTAGAAGGAGACATCTATACAAATTTAGATTGAAAATGAAGAGATATAATACTTCTCAAATTTTCAGAAAAGGCTTATATGAAAACTACAGGATAGAATTATGAACACTGAGTTAAATTATAGAAACCAGATCAATTCCAAAATAAACAATGGCATTCTAACTAACAGAGCTGTCCAGAAATGGATTGGAATGTTCCTTAGATTCATGAGTCCCGTAATCATCAGATTTACTGGAATAGGATTGATTTTCATTTTTAAGGGTTATTTATCCAGTCATTCATTTTGTTTTGTTTTGTTTTTGTCAACAATTACTTACTGAGAATCGTTGATGTTATATATTTTTCCAGGAGTATCCTATAGACTAGATTTTTTCATTGGCACAAATGTAGATTAAATAATACTTGTCATTATTCATTTTAACTCAAAAATCAATAATAGTCAAACTAAAGTGTGATATATCACAGTAGTTAAATTCATGCTGTGAATTCAGACTTCAAGGGCTCGAAACTCTTTCCACAGTTTACTGGCTCAGTCACCTGGGTAAAATTATTTAGGCCTTCTAGTCCTCAGTTTCCTCAACCATAAAATGTGAATAAAATGATTCCTACTGCATAAAACTTTTCTGAATATTAAACAAATTTCATAAGTAAAATCATTAGAACTATGCTTGGCCACTCTGAAAGCATGAATTGTGTTTACACTATAAGAGCTATATTTAATGTTATTATTTTAATTCAGGTAAATTAAACATACAGACAAATTTACATGTTTAAATCTCTGAAGGATAATTATTTTCATATTTATAATACTACACACAGACATATATATTTCTTCGAATGTAGATGATAGATAAATCATTTGATTGATGATAAATAGATGCATGTGTGTGTAAAAATTTTCAAAAATCTTTGAAAGATATATTATTTTTACCAGAAGTTTAGTGACATTTTGATTATATTTACCTTATATAAAAATTATACCATGCTTTCCTGATCAATTCAGGTATTTCAGATGTCCCATCTCCCTCACAGCATGTACATGCTTCAAAGTTGTTTGATACTTGGTCAACAACTTTTCTCCTTTCTCATCTAGAAGTTATTCAGTTTTATTTCTCATTTCATGGGCCAGTTGCTTTCTTTGTTCTTATCCATGAAGGATAAACCCAACCTTTCTTATTGGATTAGAGGTAGGTAGTGTGTTTTAACTTTGTTATGGATCTTGGTTTGTCACAGATGAATTGCTTCTCTTTGATACAACTCAAGCAATCTATCTAGTATGTTGAAAAATGCTGTCTCTGTGGAAGAAGAAACACAATTCAGACCAAGGAAATGCTTCTCTTATTTAAAATGAATGGTGGCTATTGGTGAATGACAAATCCACAGTCAGCTTAAAGCTGCTAGTCAATTGTCTGTTGAAGGACAGATACAGCTGAAAAAAATTATAGATTGCATAGTTGTTCCATGGGCAATTTCTCTTTGAATGAGTTAAACTACTAAATGTAAATAATAAAAGCCAGAAATCTGTAATTTATTTTTCTTTACTCTTGTAAGTGAAGTAAGAGAAAAATAGAAATTTTATCATTTTCTAAATGCACAAATGAGAAAAGTTAGCTATGCAGGCTTACAAAAATATTTGAGAAAAGCTAAAGTGGAAGCAACTG
>NW_006432227.1:3404020-3477163 GCF_000325575.1 Pteropus alecto | reverse complement strand
AGCAATATTTTATAGAATTAACATGAAATTCTGTATTTAAGATTTGTTTTTAATCCCATGTCATATACAAAAGTTAAAGTGTGTGGCAAGCTTTAAAAAAATAAGTATTTAAATATATATATATATATAGTAAATATTTGTCTGTAATATCTAAAGTTTACTACCCAACATTTGTGTGTGTGCCAGCTTGGAGGAAGAATCCTAAAGAAATCATAAACAAGAGCTTAAGTTTTTTATTTTTCTAATTAATAGCCCCATAACATGGCATGGCATATTAAATATTATACTAAATAATATAATAGTTTTGAATTTTTCTCAAGTTAAACACACCCCAGCATCTTAATCTTTCTCCTAATAACAAGTTTATTTCATTATATATTGTCTGGTTCCTTGACATATTTTTCATCTACAACATAGTTATGAGTACTTTCTCCCTATTTTCTTTATGAATAAACATTATGGACATTGTTTTGTCTCTTTACTTTGTTTCATTTCCTTTCTTTCCTTCTACTCTTCCTTTCTTCTTCTTCTTTTACTTTTTATTTTTTCCTTCTAATTTTGGAGACAATTCAATGTCGCAGACGTGTAGGAGCTACAAAAAGCCAAAGCCATCTCCACTGGCATCAGGAGATGAGGCTGAGCCCAAACTCAAATACCCGTCAATGGGAGCTGGACAATCTAAGCTAACAAAAAAGATTGATTGGTTGTTGACCTTTTTGATGTTGCCTTCAATGCCCCAGGGCCAAGATTTTCCTTAGAGGAAGTTGCCCAGGGAGGAAAAAAAGGAAGAATTCAAGAGAAAGAAAAGGAAGGTGTGTCTTGCTAAGATACACTACCCATCATGAATCTAGAATATGTTTAGCTAAATTTATCTTACTAAAAGGAGAACCAGGCAAAGAACATGAACTTGGTAAAGGGAAAGCAAAAGGTAGCTCTTTGAGGGAGAGTGACTAAAGAGAAGTGATATTAAATAGAAAAAAGAAGTTTTATAAAATTATTTCTTTCTTACTGGTCTTCTAACTATGTCATAGGGTTTCTTGCTGACCAAGAAACAAATCCCTCACTATTGTATTTTTCTTTCTAATTTTATTAATTCATTCACATATCTTCATCATCTCCATTTAATTTATTTTAAAAAAATTTTTTTTCTTTCCCTAAGCATTTTGAAGAGAATGAGCAAACATCAGACCTAGAGTATAATATGACAGGAATGTTGAAATTATCAGACTGTGAATTTAAAACTATAATTAGTATGCTAAAGGCTCTTGTGGATAAAGTGGACATCATACAAGTATTTATGGGTAACATCAGCAGAGAAAAGGGAATTCTAGAAAAAAAAGTAAGTGCTAGAGGTCAAAAACACTGTATCATCTATGAACAATTTTTTTGATGGGCTCATTAGTTGACTAGATATGACTGAGGAAAAAGTTTTTGAGCTTGAAAATATGTTAATAAACACTTCTGAAACTTAAAAGCAAAAAGACAAAAGACTAAAGAAAAGAGAAAGAAAGAATATCCAAGAACTGTGGGACAACTATAAAAATACAATTTACACATAATGGAATCACAGAAGGAAAATAAAGACAGAACAAAATAGAATAAATATTTGAAAAATGACTGCAAATTTCTCTAATTACTGTCAGGTAATTAGAGAACACACAGATCCAGAAATCTCAGAGAACACTAGGAAGAAAAACTCCCCTTCACCCATCAATTATATCTAGGCATATCATAACCAAATTTCAGAAAATCAAAGATTAAAAAAAATCTAGAAGACAAAAGAAAACAGCATCTTGCCTAGAGAGGAGCAAAGATAAGAATTACATTGAACTTCTCCTCAGAAATACTTAAGCATAAGAGACTGAAGTGAAATATTTAAAGTGTTGGGAGAATAAAATCACCATATAGAATTAGATATTTTGAGAAATTGTTCTTCAAAACTGAAGGAGAAAAACTTTCTCAGACAAAACAATTGTGCAAACTTGTTGCCCATAGACCTGACTTAGAAATGTTAGAAGTTCTTCAGAAAGAATATTGATACACATTAGAAACTTGCATCTATATAAAGAAAAGAAAAGCATTGGAGAAGAAATAAGTAAAGGTAAATAAAAACATATTATCTTGTTTTTAAATGCTCTAACAGATAATGAAAAAATAACAGTAACATTGTATTTGATTTTGCATGTTTATGTATATATAATATATAGTGATACAAGGGATAGGAGGAAAGAATTAAGAATGCTTTATTACAAAGTAGTGGTACAACCCATGAAATGGTATAGTGCTGTTTGAAAGTGGACTTGAATTAATTGTAAATTTATTTCGCAAAACCTATGGCAAACACTAAATGAAGTAAAAATAGGTATAATTGATATGCTGAAAAACGAGAAAATATGATCATATATGTAATTTTTAATTAAAAGTATAAATGGCAGAAAAAGAGAAGACAAAAACAAGTACAAGAACAGGGGCGAAAATAGAAAACAGTAACGAATACAGTAGATGTTAATCCAACCATAACAGTAATCACTTTAAATGTCAATGGTGTAAATACAACAATTAAAAGACAGATATTCTTAGAATGAGTCAAAAAACAAGACCTCATTATGTAAGGTCTATAAAAACCTCGCCTTAAATATAAAAAGACATATATATTTTAAAAATAAACGAATCAAAAGTAAGTTAGAAGTAGCTGAGACAGAGCAGACGTAAGAGCAAGAAAAATTACTTAGCAATAAAAAGGGATATTACGTAATGAATGATAAAGGGGTCAATTCTTCAGGAAGCCATAAGGATTACTAATCTGTGTGTGCCTAACTACAGGGCATCAAAATAGATGAGGCAAAAACGGATAGAACTACAAAGAGAAATCTATGGATCCACTATTACAGTTGAAGACTTCAACACCCCTTTATCAGAATTGAACAGATACAGAAGGCAGAAAATCAGTAAGGACATAGTGGAACTCAAGGGTACCATCAAGCGAATACATACAACTGTCATTTAAGATTACTTCATCCAGCAACAACAGGATTCACGTTTTTCTCAAGCTCACATAGAACATGCACAAAAATAGACCATATTCTGGCCCATAAAACACACTTTAACAAATTTAAGATTGCAAAAATAATAAAATGTATACTTTCAGATGGCAATGTAATTAATCCAAAAATCAATAACAGAAAGCTGAAACATCCCCAAATATTTGGAGATTTAAATAATATACTTCTAATCAGACTAGTCAAAAATAATATTGAGAAACTAAATATATTTTGAAGTAAATGAGAATGAAAATGCAACTTATCAAATTGTGGGATAGGCAAAAGACCCAAATAGACACTTCACCAAAGAGGACATACAGATGGCAAATAAACATATGAAAAGATGCTCCACATTATGTGTCATTTGGGAAATTCAAATTAAAACAATGATATTTCACTACAAGCCTATTTAAAATATCCAAAACCCACAACACTGACAAAAAAAAAAAATGGTCATCTAGTTTAATGATCTGGGCTCTAAGCTTAGCTGATTGTGCTGATTTTTGTTAGGTTGACCTAATTTATATTTCTGTTGGTTGGTTTGATGTCAGTTGGAACAATGAGGCCAGTTTCCCCATCTAGCTAGCAGTCTATCCCAAGAACAGCAAGAAAGAACTACTGCAATATGCAAGTGCTTTTCAAGTCTCTGCATGTATCACATTTGCTCTTAACTCATTGGTCAAATCTAGTTATCTGACCAGGCCTTGATTCAAGAGGCAAGAAAATAGGTCCCACCTGTTTAAGGGAGGAGCTGCAAAGTCTCATTATAAAGGACATCCAGACAGGCATGAGAAGAATTATGGTTATTTTGCCATTTATCACAGTTATAATTTGCTTTGTAATTTTAATAAATTTGTGATAGGTTCTTTTTGTTGTTGTTTTTCTTGTGTAAGTAATAATAGCCTATATAAATAATAATGCTTATATATACTTCTTTCTATCGCTATGAGCTCATATTTTTTATTCTCTTAATCCTTTTAACAAGACAATGTAAGTAATACAGATGATAGCAGAAATTAATGACTTTGTTAAATATACATGCAAATATATATCATGTTTGAAATGACCAATTTACTTTACTGGAAATATTTTTCATTTCATAAGAATTGATTCATTGTGTATTCATATTTTTCACATATCAAAAGGTGAAATTATTGAGAAAAAGGAAATTTATACAAGCTAGAAAAAGACATTCATATAGGCAAATACAATCACTTTAGTTTTTACTGTCTTATTTGAATCCTTATAATTTTAATAAATTGTTTATGTTTGATTTTTCTTTAGTTCATAAATTTTATGTCACCATGAAGGATAAATGCACTCTATAAATATTGGACTGGTTTATTTAATAACATTGGAAAATCTTTAAATTATTTTTTACTATCTTAAAAGCCAATAAAAACATTGTCTTGGAAATGACCAACTGAAATAAAATATTATTGATTTTCTTTGAAAAATATATATTTGTGTCAGAATTTCTGTCCTTAGCTTAGGAGAATTTCATCATAACAGCATCCTCTTTTCAGCACAATTTGTCTTGTTAAAAATATATAAGCTAATATATCATTTGAAGAATTCATAATATCCATGAAGTATCATAATTGGAATAAATAGAATGTGATGCCAGAATGAAACATTAACAATAAAACTGATTGTTTGTCCAACATTCATCTCATTAAGAATGCTACCTTGAAGAAAACTATATAAATATAATTTCACAAATGTTGATATGTTTTAGATTGATTTATTAGAAAGACATTTTAAAATTATTATTTAAAGAAGTAAAGAAGATGCTGAAATGGTTTTACCAGCTAAGCAATAACTATAATTCAATAACCTCATTTCTTAAATATTATTGAAATGCATAACTGGACTGTGCTTGGTTACATGATGTAAGATTAACGAATTCCAAGACCAGAAGTCCTGGATACCTACAAGGTTAACACCTTAAGGACTCAGTGTTCACCCCAATTTAACTTTGTTATGATACCTAGGATCCTGGGGCAAAAACTATATGAGATCACAAGAGCAGGGATCTATAGCAGTTCAAACCTCAAGACAATTTATTTTATTTAAAAAAACTCTGCAGGCATTGTCCAGGTCATGACTCTTTAACATACAAATATGAAGGGTAAAGAATTCAGGATGAGCTGATATCTAGCTCTTGGGTTCTTCCTATAGATTTCTTGCTGTGGAATGTTCTAAGTAGGCCTGAAGTCTGGAAAGATGTTTATTTAAATCACTTAAGAAGAAAATAGATAAAGGCTATCCAAGAAAAGCCACCCTCATATGCTTAATAATACATGTAGGAGAATATTTGCATCAATTCTCAGACTCATAATAATTCATGCAAATAAACCTCAACCATGTTATGAAATTCCAGCATGTGCCCGGGCAGAAGGGGAAGGAACAGACTATCTCGAGTGCTATAAGGATGGTAACAACTTCAATCTCCCTAGGATTAGGAATATGTTTTAGCTGTTTTAATTAGCCCGAAGTATTTTTCTGCTTTAATGTTCTTGCCCAAACCAATAAGATATTATGATGGGTTTGTTCACTAATTCAAGAGGTTAGACTATATATCCTGGAGGAGGAATGTGTTGTTAATTAAAAAAAAAAAAAAAAGTAAGGCAGGAAATAACCAGACTAAATATTTGGCAGGGTCCAGAGCCAAACAAAGAGTCAGATTTTGTACCCAGGGTCAAGGTCAGGAATATAACCTCTGAAGGAATGGCTTACAGTTTATGAAGAGTGGCTAATTCATAGATTTTGAAATATAACCATTTGAAAAATTTCTCTGTTCAACCCAAGGAGAAAGATCCACTGTTTTTCAGAATTGGGGAAGGGACTCAGCAGCTTCCGTGATGGACTGGAAATTAGAGACTCTCCCTGATGTCCCTAATCATGAGGCAGGGCTCCCATATTTCCATATGGTCTTGAAAAAGGTGTATGTCCCAATTCCCTGGTGCATTAATTTACTATTTCGGCTGTAACAAATTACCACAAAGGTAGCTTCTTAAAGCAACAAAAATTCATTAAATTATAATTCTAGAGATAATAAGTACAAAATCAGTCTCACTTGTCCAAAACCAAGCTGCCGACAGGGTTAATTTATTCTGGAAGCTTCAGAGGTGAATCGGTTTCCTTACCTGTTTCAACTTCTAAAGGCTGTCCTTATTCTTTGGTGTGTGGCCCATTCCTACCCATTGAAATCCAGCAGCAATGTAGCATATTCAGATCTTTCTCTGCTTCCATTATCATCACATCACCTTTTCTCTTTGCTTCTTAATCACATTGTCCTTGTGTCTCCCTTTTAAAAGGACTCTTGTGATTATATTGGGCCCATTCAGGTAATCCAAAATAATCTCCCAATCTCAAATTCCTTAATTTAATTCACATCTGCAAATTTTATACTTGTCAGGTGTATTTAGTCACATGTTCCAAGGATTAGGACACTGATGTTTTGGGGGCCCTTATTCAGTCTATCACACCAAGGATATTAAATTTATTTAATATCCCACAGCACAAGAGTAGAGAAGCAAATTTAGTTTGAATAAATTACCACTTAAAAAGGAACTTTTCTGGGGCTCATTTCTTTATAGGCTAAATGTATCATCATACCATTTATAGTTATAGGCATAAAAGTGTATGGTTATTCTATATTTTTGTTTATATTTATAAGAGTTACCAATTTTAATTCTTAGTAATTTGCCTAAGAATAATCTCTATTTGGTAATAATAGTATTTCTACTAGGGTTTATTTCCATTTTCATTTCTTTCACCAATTTTTAAAATTTATTTAGTCCTTTATTCTTTTCTAATAATTTCAGAAGTTATTAGAGTTTGTTAGAATTTTTAATTATACATA
Organism: Pteropus alecto; assembly: GCF_000325575.1. Lineage (NCBI taxonomy): Eukaryota > Metazoa > Chordata > Mammalia > Chiroptera > Pteropodidae > Pteropus > Pteropus alecto. The sequence goes on along the minus strand of NW_006432227.1, from coordinate 3,470,254 downwards.
AAATAATAGCTGTCATAAAATTAAATGTTAAAAAAAATCACTCAAATCCCTTGGGTTATAACTGAAAATGAGAATTTTTAATATATTCAGTATAGTATTGTGCAAAGTTTTACTAACTTGCTTTTCCACACAATATTTGCTAGAGATTATTTCATGTTAAAATATTATTATGAGCAGAGTTGTATCTTTGTTATGGCAGTCCTAGCAAACTAATACATATATAAAGATTAATTTTATTGATTTTAACACTGTGTAGTATTCCATAGTATGGATATGTTATTGTTTAATGCTTCTTCCATTATGGGTAGTTATATACATTTAGATAATTCATTGGTGAGGTGGTCTAAATCCTGAGCTTTACGCTTTTGCCACAGCTGTGTTATGTCGCTCCAGGCTCACAGGGATGAGATAAAAATCACTATTTCATACATTATTAAATGATTTTAAAAGTTGATTGTTTAATTTTTTCTTTGAGAGTAACACCAACATTTTCCCACACCAACAGATAGCCCTGTGTTTGGTACAGTCTCCTTTAGCTTGTGTTAAGACCAGGCCAGTTGACATATCTCTCACTTCTCCATGCATTCTATATTTTTAAAATGCCTCTCAATATTCTGATCTGTTTTTTAGCTCTAATTCCAGGTTCTGGAATTGAATTTATCTTTCTTTTACATGTCTATAAGTATTTTAATGAAATTTCAACAAGGTACAGTGAATACATGTGTTTAAAAAGCCTTGAAAAATTAGACATCTAAATTATTTTTTAAAACAACAATGATCAATTATTGTAATTTATTAATAAATTAGTTATAAACTAATATGTAATTTATATACCAAGTTTTATTAACCTATTAAAATTATGATTTTAAAAATTATTCTTTTATAAAAACAATCTACCATAATGAATAGAATTTTACTTTATGAATAAAAAGATTAAGTGATTCAAGTAAATAGCCAAGTACAGTGTATTATACTTTGTTTCAGATATTTGTCTTATATTTATTGGAAAATAAAGAAATACTTTTTTTTTCCCAAAATGCCCTTGGACTTGAGGAAAATATAATTGCCTTCATACTGTGTTGACTCTGTCACATTTTTATATTGTATCCCTGAAAAACTGTTGTTTTTAAATTTATTGATGTAAAGATGTTACTATTATTTAATTAAAAAATAAGCCAACAATATTCATATATTTGTCTTATTTTTTGTATTCAAAGTTTCAACTTCTTTTCCCTTTACTTGCTGACATTAATTAAAATTATCTTTATTACTCATCTTTTTCAATGAAGCTGCTTTTAATTAATAACATTACTGCTGTCTCTTTTGGTTTTATGTTTTACTATTTTTCTACTCTCAATTTATTTCATTGTTCATACTTTCTCTTTTTGAGTGAAAAATCTCTTTGAATACTTTTTGATTTATTATATTTTCCTATAAATGTGATTTATTCCCTAAATATTCTCCTTAGTTCAGTTAAATCTCATGTTGTGAATGTCATTCATTTATAGATGATGTTCTTTTATTCCATGGGAATTATGCAAATCATTCTTCAACATGAATCAAATTTCACATTCTGTGCAATTTTTCCACACAAATATTAAATAATATAGGAGATCATATTTATAATAACCAATACTTTATTATGCTCAAGATGACCACTGATTCCTTCCAGCTTCATTCTCTTCCATATTTCTTTTTTTTTGCTCGTTAGAATTTAGCTCTTATTTCCATTGTTTGAATTTGCCAACACTCACCTCAGGGCCACTGCATATGCTATTCTTGCTATAATTCACTTCCTCCCCTGTCCTCACTTAGTTTTGAAGCATCCTTACGATGTCAAGTATGATACATTTTGATATAGTTTGACATTTTAAAAATACTACTTACTTTATGAAACAAAAAAACAACAAGTGTATGTTTTTCTAATGCTGTTAATGACTCTTCAATGTTTAATTCCTATCTTCAATAGGCAAAAAGTAAACACTTCTCAAAGTGGATTTTGATCAAAGGAATGTTTTGTGCTTTGGATGAAGTATGTAAATATTTAAGTATTGGGCGAGAGTGGCAGGATGCCAGATAAAACTCAAGAATGTATTATATTGTAATTTATCTTATACAAAGATTGAAATATTGCTATTTTTAAAAAAAATCTCTTATCTAAGGTATTTTATTTATAAAATGAAATCATTTTTTTAAACTTGGTCATTTTACATATGGAAGAAAAAGATTTCCTTAGATCAGATTAATTTCTTGAAACAATAATAAATATAAATTAAATTATGTCATAAGTTTAGGATAAATAAAATTAAATCAGTCATATTATGCAAAAGCATCAATATATTTAATAAATAATATTTATAAACATTTTTATTCTAAAATCTAAGTTATATGCACAATTTTTAAAATAAAGTAATTCTTTAAGAGCTATAACTTCTAACAGCTGTGAAGAAAAAGTTAAAACTACTAATTGCTGAATTTACAATATATATCCACGTTTGAAGATAATTGAAAGAATGGATTATTGTGAAACTATAGTAGATATGTATTATGGAAAAGTGTTTAGCTAACATTCTTAAGAAATAGATATATTATTTTTCATAAGTTGATCAGAGGAAGTTTTTGTATAATTTAATATTAAAGATGTTATTGTTATTGCCATTATTTTGCATTTATAATTTATAATGTCTTTCTATTTATATGCTCATAAATTTCATAAAGTAAGTATTGCTACATATTCCCCATATAACAAATGGATATGGTTCCTTAGACTGCTGTGTTCCTTTATAACCTCATGATACCTTATAGTGTGGCTGTTATTCTTTTGCTCAGAATGGCAATGATTCATAGGATTTATGAGTAATCTTTATCAGCATGGTATCTTGGCAGTTATAGCTCCTGTGAATATTTTATTTTCTTACAAACCATATCAGTTATTTTCATGGGGCTTAAAATAGCCACAAGAATTTTCTTTTTACTTATTTTACTTTTAAATTATATAATTCTGTTAATTTATTAATTTTTTTTCTTTCCATGGTGGTCTGTACCATGAGAGTATACTAGATAAACATTAAATATGTTAACTTCCTTCTATAATACTGTGTTTAATTTTTTTTTAAAAAGCTGTGCAAGGTACTTTGTAGTCTACATTTGTGCCTTGTTTTTTAGATCAATTGGAATGGCAACTATGACCAAATTGTTGATATTTTCATCTCAAATATGTTATTCCATTTTTTTGTAAATATAATACACATGTTAAATAAATATATTAAAAATGTTATTTACAGTCTCAAAAATTATAAAACATTACCTGGTACATTTTATGAGGCACCATTTCTACAAAAAAATTTGGTTTCTCATGTTTTTTTTTGTAATGAATCAAACATTTTAAAATTTCATTTACTCGGACATTTATTTTATTCTGTTTTTCCACACTTAAATTCATTAATTTTAATTTATTTTTAAAAGTCACTTTTATTGTACTTTTGTTAATTTTATTTATTATTTTTTGTTTATTTTATACCTGAGAAAAATATTTAGTTTCTAAATTTTACTATTTCTATTTTGGTCATATAAATATGTAAAGCTATTGATTTAACGGTATACTACACTTCATGACATCTAGTGTTCATTCTTATTTTACCTTAGTTGTTCTTGATTTCAAGAATATTTTTGATAGTATTTTTGATTTCCAGGTAAATGATTTTTAATGAAACATAATTGACATAAGAAATTAATTATAATTTTACCAAATATAAGTTCTAAATTTTATTCTCAGTGACATTCTTAGTATGCCAGATCCAAAATTAAGAACCTATATTATAAAAAAAGACAATTATATGTCTTAAGACGTGTTCATAGTGTTAAAGGGCAGAATTACTAAAATAAATTCCACAGTAGAACAAACGAGTAAATATTTGTTTTCTAAAATGTTACTTAGAAAATTAGCTGACTTATCTTCTAAAGGAAGAATACCAAGAAAGGCAAAAGAAAAGATAAAACAATCAAAGGATGTTACTTATCGTATCACTTATTTAGTGGAATTTCCTGAAGAGATGAACAAAATTTAAAACAATGTAAAACTAAAACATTAAATTTGGAAAAAAAAATTATCTACATGTAAAAGTATAAATGAAGAATTCATAAAAACAACAAAAAAATGAAGCAAAATAAAAACTAAATAATTACCTACGTCTGAAAAGTACATTTTGTTAAAACTAGTGATTTACAAGAATACTATGAAAATCAAAACATAAAAAGTAGGTGAATAATAAACACACAAAATACATGCTATCTACCAAAGAAAGTTAATATAATTACAATTACATTTTCCTGGGGTAAGGAACAATTTGTTAAAACAGATTAGAATGGTTTCTATCCAATCAATCCTCTGCTAATGCACTTAGAAAAAATATATAATTTTCTACAGTACTTACCAAACCCTGCATATTCTGTCATCGTTTACTTTTCTAAATGTATCGAAGACCACAATTCTTTTACTTATTAATTTTTAAACAAGCTTCTGAGCACAGTAGTGTTTTCAAAATTAAAAGAATATCAGGATACTGTTCAATCTACTTGGAAGTAGTTGCTCATAAGTCTGCATGTGTTTTCTGCCAGCACATTTTTCAAGGCTTAAGTTAGGTCTATCAGTGAATTTCTTTTTATCTAACATGAGTTTTAAATATCCATTTTAGAATCCTTTTTTAAAATTCATAGCACATTACTCAGTGTGTAATTACACATGTTTTTATTTTTTTTTTTTCTGTACTTTAGACCTGTTTATCTGTTTATTACTTGAATTACCAAATGCTAAATTTCCTGAAGCCAGGGACCTTACCTGTCCCGTTAACGAGAGAATGAATACATGGGCTTAAGACTGTGAGTTGAACAGATGATAATCTCAGAAATGACTTGTGTCAGAAGAGATGAAGAATAGAAGTGAGTAACAGCTGCTGTCCAAATTAAAAGTCATAAGAGCCTGAAATAAGAGAGGAATGGTATAGATGGAAAGAAAATAATGAAATCAAATGTAATTTGGAGGTAAAATCTAGAGATATACTGACAGATGTAGAATCAAAGGAAGAATTCATTTTTATAGCTCATTTTTAATAAAATATAGGGATAAGCTATTGTTTATAATTTCAAAAATATGAATAAACCATAAAAATTCAATCATTTATAATCTAAACTCAAAGAGAAATATGTGCATGTGTGTATGCGTGTGTTTGTGTCCATGATAAAACACAATATAATGAATGGAGAAAAAGGTCAAAGTATATACCTAACTTAAATTATTCATTATATTTTATCAATTATCTCATTTTGTTCAATTCTATTTGTAAAGATTTTGTCAGCAGTGTAAGAGAGTATCTATCTCCCCAAAACGTTTGTGTCTTATTTATTTATTTAATGATTATAAGTATTATGATTTCCACAGTGAAAATAGTATCTTATTGGGAAATTTACATCTCATCACAAAAATGAATAATGTGAGTTTTATTTATTGTTTTTTTTCCTGAAGTATCTCTTGATATCCTTTGAACATATTTCAACTGACAAGGCTTAGCAATAGTAAGGTTTGAGTTTATTTGTTGTAAATAATTTTAACTCTGTTTAATTTTTACTGTTTTCTTCTAGATGATTTTGATAGTATGCAAAAATTGGACACTATATTTTATTATGGATAATTTTCTGATGTTATATAAAACTTACTAAAATTTTAAAAGTTATTTCTAAAAAGTCTATGATTTCATTGTATGTCTCTTTTATATGCATATATATTTTTTTAATTCTCATACATATGATGAATAATTTTATATTTATAAACTTGTTTAACTTTGTAATATTACATTGTGCCTTACATGGAGAGGCAATTATTTTTGGTATTTCTTTTACACTCAAATATTTTTATGAACAATATCCTTAATTAAAATAATATTATAAATCTTAATTCAATATAATAATCATTTTATAAGTATGTAATTTAATTCTCAATATGTCTTGGTGAATAATAGTGACAACGGTATTCAGTATTATCCTGTATCTATATATTTCATTTCTGACTTGGTGAGAATTCTTGTTTTACTATTGAGATATTGTCAGATTGCCACAATATTATTGTTAACTACTTTTACATAGTTTTCCTTTCCGGCTAGATTAAATATGGTAGCCCTCATGAAGAAATAAGATAGTTTATGTTAAGAATGAGCATAATGCATAAGACCAAAAAACATTCAGAAACATAATGAATGACAAGGCAAGGCTTGAAAGACCTCTATTTTTCATATCATTCAGGTAGTTTAAGTTTAATGTAAGAGAATATTAACTCAAATTTGATTTAAAAAAGTAAAGAGTTTTTGTAATTATTGGCTCAACATTTTCAATGACCAAAATTGAATACATTGCAAGTGATGAGTAACAAAGACTAAACCAATCAATATTTCTGTGATTTTCATGGGATTTTATCACTCTCTTCGCTGACTTCATCCTGGAGTGATTGAAGCAGTTTCATGCACCATATTTATATATCAAACTTTTAAGAGGAAGAAAGACAATATGTGTCTCAGACCTACCAGATAATATTCTGATTTCTACACTGATTTTTACTCTTGCATAAAATTTTTCAGAATGAATAATGCATCTCATCCTATTGATTGGTTTGTGAAGATATATACTGAACCAATCACCTTGACAAGATTAATGGGATTATCTTGAAAAAATTTAATCCAGTGGTTTTTCAATATTGGTTTCATATCAGAATCATGTGTGGACATTAAAAAGTATACTGATGTTAGGCATTTCTTTCCTGACCTACTCAATTAATCCCCAAATGTGTATTATTATTATTTGAATATCCTTAAACTTGTATACAAAAAAAAAAAAAAATTCAAATACTTTGTTGTATAGCCTTGATTGATAGCCACAGGTTGTGTCCCTTAGAACAGTGGCCCCCAACATTTTTGGCACCAGAGACTGGTGTTCCTATGAGATTTTAATGCCTGATGATCTGAGTTAGAGCTGAGGCAATGACACTAGTGTTGGGGAGTGGCTGCAAATACAGATGAAGCTTCACTTGCTAGTCCACTATTTACCTCCTGCTGTGCAGACTGGTTCTGGTACTGGTCCGTGGTCCCAGGGGTTGGGGTCCCCTGCCTTAGACACCACCCATAGAGTTGTGGATCAGATTTAATGCTATACTACTGAATACTAAAGTTTGGCTAGTGAGAAAGTAGACCAAGTGTAGGAGGGAAAATTCAAACACCTACAAGCCCTTACAATTTATAAACATCTTATTTTCACATGGGGCAACATAATTTCATTCCTGTATTTTTTGTCACTATTTCATCTTCAGCAATTACTGTACAGTAGACAGTTGTGTTTAGTTTTGGAAGCTTTGCAAAGCCAAGCTAGGATGTAACATTTAGACACTTTCTATAATTACATTAAGTTAAAGCTTTACAAAGATTGGTTGATTTGTTTACATGTAAATTTTAGAAATTAGTAAAAAAATAAAGAACCAGTTGATATAGATGACAATCATTATTCCTCCAAATAAGTTTTTTATTTTGACAAGTAACAAATTTTACTACATTCATGGAATAGAAATCCAAAATAGATTCATTCACTTCAAATTATAAGTTCTTAAACTATTAAAATATTCATCTATTCTCTTAAGAATACAAAATATCTCTGTCTTTATTTATAAATATAAGAAAAAGGGAATCCATGCATTGTGTTGTTAGCTTGAGAAAAAAATGCTACATCAGTATAAAGATTTTGATAAGCACACTAAATCTCCTATCACATCAAAAAGTATATTTTGCTTTGTGTGCTTTTTTTGAGGTCTCTTGCTGGTGATACTCTTGTAAAATTCTCCAAGATCTAAAAAAGGCCTTGACTTTCTTTTGCTTCAGTTGCAAATCTATTAATAGGATGGGCAGAGAATTGTAATGCTTCACTGCTTTCAGCTGATGGAGGGGAAAGCAAGATCTTACTTTCAAAGTGGCATTGAAGCAAAATTAGCCCAGACATCCAGTTATGGAGTAAAGTAAAAACAAGCGTTTATTTCTTTCTTCAAGGTCTTAGAAGGATGCACATCTCTTTTAAAAAATAAAAAATATTTCAAATATTTAAAATTTGAACAATTTCAGTTGCTCGAATAAAGGAAGAATGATGTGACTTTGTAGTTAGCATCTATAATAAATGACTACAGTTTATATATAAATGTGAGGTTGTTACATTGTGGCACAATAATGTTCCCTACAGGAAAAATTCTAAATTTCATAGGCTGCCATAACTTTCCTATCATAACATTATTATATAATGGCATTCAAAAATATTAATTTGGTTAAAAATGTCCAGCAAATATTTTTACTTGAATATATTTTAGTAAGAACCAATTCACACATTATGAAGGATTTTGGATATAAAAAAAAATAATATGGAGAGCCACATGCCCAAATATTGCCAATTTGAAAGTCTTTCTCTGAGAACAAACTGATGATTGCCAGATGGTAGTAGAGAGGTCAGGAGGGTGAGGGGGAAGGTTGGTTGAAAAAGGTGAAGAAATTAAGAAGTACACATTGGTAGTTAAAAAATAGTCAAGGGGATGTGAAAGACAGCATCGGGAATATAGTGAATAATACTGTAATAACTATGTATAGTGCCAGGTGGGTGCTAGACTAATTGGAGGGGGGGAATCAATTCATAAGTTATATAAATAACCACTATGCTATACAACTGAAAGTAATATAAATTAATATCGAATGTCAACTCTAATTGAAAATAAAATAAAACAAAGATAAAAACAAACAAAAATGAAAAGTTTGCCTCCTATTTGAGGTGAAACTGTAAAAATAAATAGAGAAAATTAATTCATTCTTTATGCGAAACTTTATATATAATTAATTTAATCTATTTTATAAACTTAGAATTTTAGGTGTTTTCTTACTTTAAAAACTTTGACTAGCATATATGAGGTTCAGAACAGAGAACAGTATCTATTTGCAAAATAATAAGCTACAAAATTTAAATTAGCTATAAAGAAAAAAAAAATCTATGAAAACAGAGTAGATCACACCGGAAATAAGCAATAGTAATAAAATTATTTGAATCATGTCACCTGCCACTAGTTATTTTTCAAAATGATGATATACACATACACACATAACCAAACATGCATATACATACAGAATATGCTTGATTCTATGTATTAAGAAATATATTAAAAAGTGATATAATTTCTAGAATTCATAAGATGCCAATACATGTTTTTTCCTGTAATCTCTTTGTCATTTTGTGGCAATATGGTTACTGATAAACAAAGGACTGTACTGTGAAGTAGACTCGCAACCATCACACATCTCACTTAAGTGTGAAATATGCTAGTGAACTACTTACCTATTGCTGCTGCTACACATTAGCACAAACCTAGGTCTTAACACAAACCAAACATATTGTCTAACAGGTTAGCATTCAGAGTTAACAAGGTCTATCAGGGATAAAAACAAACTATCAGCAGAGCCCTGTTCCTTCTGGAGCTCCTTTCTTTGCCTTGCCCAGCATCTAGCAGCTGCCTGTGTTCCTCAGCTTGTGTCTGCATCATTCCGACCTCTGCTTCATCACGACCGCTTTCTTCACTTTTGACCCTCCTGCCTTTCCCTTATAACAACTCGTGATTACCTTGAATCCACCTGGATATTCTAGGATAATCTCCCCATTCCCACCTATCCCTTTTCATATTATTAAATTTACAACAACATTGTTATTTTTCTCATTTTTATTGTGTCTTTGCTTTTCTGATTATTTATGTTCTTCTCTGTCACAGACTTATATATGTGATTTGAAAACAGTACAGTTGGGTTTTGTTTTATATATTTCAGTTTAAGAATATGTGTTTTTAATGGAGTCATAGTTTCTTGAAATACCTGGTACATACAGTGACACTGACAATTAGGCCTAATTTCTCTTCCTTGTCTCTATTCTCCTCTGCTCTGTCTCCTTTACAGGTTCTGACTATTGTAGATCTTGTTGAAATTACTAAATGTGCTTTTCTGTCCTTCATGTCCTCTCACTCTACTTTCTCCCTATACTATTATAATCACTATACCATTTTATTTCAAATTCAGTGAAATATACATTACTCCCAAATGTTATCTCAAGACAGCCCTTTCTCAGAAACCCCTAAATCCCGTTTCTTCAACATTCATATTTAAATCATAACTAAGTCTTAAGAAATTTAATTCATGAATGTGGTCCACACCTACATTTCCACCGTGGTCTTGGTCATTCAACCTGTAAACACCTTACCCATGTGACAGTATTTTTCTTTCTGTTAACTCTTTCTTTTAAAATCGTTTTGCTCCATGTTAAGATGTAAGTGACTTTTCCAAAATGAATGTATCTAGTGTCTCCCTCTGTTATAAACACTTATAATTGACTTCAACTTCTATCAGGATTAATACACAAATTTTTAACCTTAACAGTTACTTTACACTACTCTCTCTCTCACAGGCCAGTCACATAAATATTTTTGTTTCTGCAACTCCCTCTTTCTCTCTCCAATATGACTTTTCTCACAATCTCTATTAACTTTACACTGTTGTTTTGGTTTTGTTTTGTTTTGTTTTTTTTTCCAGTCTAGTTATTACTCATTCTCTAGAATTGATTTCTCAGTTAGGACTCTGTGATTTCCTGCCATCCTTAACTACAGTAGGCCTCTGGGTTAAATTTTCCATTAACACCATTTCCCATTTATAGCATTTGTAATTTCTGCTACATTTAAATTCCTTGAGGGCAAACTCCAATCTTCACTATTATATCTCTTGGATTTAGCATAAGCTTTGTTACATTAAGTTGCAATGTATGTATACTTTGACTACTATGTGTGTGTGTGTGTGTATATATATATGTATACTCACAATATCACATGACCACATTTTTAAGCCTCAATTTTCTCTCTTGATCTACATCTCATGGTATGTATGTTCATATTGGCTTGACATTAGCTTACTCTTCTTACACTTACCATATTTTAATTTAAGAACCTATTCTCTTAGAGAAATGAGGACTTAGAGTTTTAATAGGGTTTAGCTGTAAGATATGCCTCAGAATCAATGCTCCAACATCATAGATAATAGTTCTGAAAAGTTTTTTTCAGTTTGCTTATCTCTATACCCGCAGCATAGCAGATAGCCTGGCATATATTAGGTACTTAAGAAACATTTTTAAATGAATTAATAATTAAACTACTTTACCATTAAATGAATAATTAATCAAATCCTTTAACAAAAGGAAGAATTTTCTATATTTTTTAAAACATTGCATTAAAACATTTTGTCAGTCAGGCTCCAGAAATGATAGGATCTGACTGAGGATTTATCATAAACTTATAAACATATTTAGAATATTTGAAATCCTGGAAGTGTGCATGTAGCTATCAAATCAGTAACATCCTTGTTTTTAGATCAAGAAGGAAAGAACAAAATCATAAAAATATATATGTCCATAGGTACTGATTACATTAGGTCATAACTGGTTTTTGGCATAACCTTTCATCTTAAAGACTGCGAGAATTTAAATCACAGATAACCATTCTCGATATCTCCAATAAAATTAATTATGTTCCGAACATGGATCCAACTGGGAATCTAATGCTGAGTGGGAATTAACATCACCTTTCTGAGGGTGCCACACTAGTCCAGGGATTGTTATTCTATGGGCTGTCCTTTATTTGGAAAACACTACCTATACCAGAGTCACATAAAACAAGGCCTCAAGGATAGAGCCCTAAGCAAAAAAAAAGTAGAATACTGTTTGTTTTACAGCAGCTAGAGCCTTTGCTTTCTGTGACAGAATGTGTATGCTTTGATCTTTCTTACTCCAGACACTTGGAACAAAACTCTGACCAGATTAAATTTTGTACAGAGCAGGTGTTCCAGCAGTGTATGGATACAAAATACTTAAGAGATTCAGCCTCATTTCATCTGAAAAATTGTTTTCGCTGCAGCTTAAAGATTTAGGTGACTAAAGAACAATTGAAGAAATCCCGTAATTGGTCATGTCAAATGAACCATTTTTGCTGGAATTCACTGGAGGAATTTTATTGAAATCCACTAGATTACACTTTTAATACGGGCTTAAATTGACATATCTATTAATTCATCTTCATGTTAGAACTATTGAAAATGGTTGTGCCAGTGATTTAAAGTTTCCCGCCCTCTAACCATGCCCATTTTATATGATGAAAAATGAGTATGAGTTTTATAACAAGCTTATTTGTAGGTAGTATTAGAGCTAATGTTAATATTAACATGTGTGATTATGATAGAATGATACTTTGGAAATTCTCCAATATTGCTTTGATTGGGCTTTACAATATAGGTATTTATTGACATTTGTTAATGGAAAAATTACACATTGTGATACATGTTATAAAAATAGGTGTCAGGGAACCAATGAGACAAGGTATATGCCTTTTACAAGGAACTGATTAACAGGCAGTTTCATTTGGTTACATATGAGAGTATGGCCTGCAGATGAGTACCATGTGGGATGCAATTTATGCCAGCAACAAAGGAATAATGGAACCATGTCCTTATAGAGCAAGGAAAACACACCTACACACACAGTCACTCAAGCTGTAAATCTAAAAATCCAAGATCAAGTATACTTACTATAGGTAAACACAATCTTAATCCTTTAACCCTACCTGAAGTTTTCATTCGTGTAAGTCACTGCAAGTGAAAGACAGAGCAAAATAATGCAAGATTGAATCACTGACCCCTACATGTGGGATTGCTCCTTGGTGGAGTGTAATCCAATGGTAGGGAATGAGTTCTTATAGTCTTGAAATAAGGTCTATTGGTCTGGGCTCTTCCATTCCATCTTTGTTGATTATATTTAGAATAAATTATTTCATTTAAGTGTCATTTTAAAAAGTTAAATTATGAATGTCAATTTAAATTTTTTTTTGTGGCAATATAATTTCAACACTATTTTAATCTTCAAAATCACCACGTATTTTCATTCCCATATTTTGAGAATTCATCCAAGTTTCTAGGTCTGCTAAAGAAACGGATGACTTTCCCAGAATATAAGGTTATTTTCTAGCATAGAAGATCTGAGAAAAACTCCACTATAAAAATTAAAGATGGCAATACCATACTCCCAATATTTCATATTTTATGGCATTACTATTTGTGTTTGGGGCAGACCGAAAATCTATTTTTATTATGCTTTCTGAGATAGCACTTTGAATTTAAGCCCCATTTTCCATGGCTTATAGCTTTTCCACTGAGTACCTTTGGGGATAAACTTCATCATGTTGCTTCTTAACCTAGAATGAAATAATTCAGGAAGTTTGAAGGAAATGTTATTTTCTCAGTTTTGATTTAAGTAACTACAGGGAAATACTTTTTGGTTGTTTGAAATAGTATACTATTTCTACCTTGAATAATTCATAAGGTATTTTGATTTTAAGTACAAATATTTATAATGTAATTATATTCTATAGAAGACATATATAAAATTATTTATACAAAATAATAAATGAAATATAATACATATTTACCACATTTCTCAATTCATAATACAATTCTCTATGATCTGCCAAATCCATCGGAAGTTCTTAAACGCAGGCTTTTGTGGGAAGGACTGCTGTATTGAATCAAAAATGTAAAATCTTATTTGCAGGAATGACTAACCACCTATTAAAGAGTCAGTATTTCAGTGGTTATTTGAATGCTGTCTCAGTGGTTTATGTAACCTGTCAGAATTCCCCATTTGCCCATTTCAAATATGTATACATAGGCTGTTTTTTAATATTCATTTATATGAAATCAAATTTAAAAGAATAATAAAATGAAAAATCATAAAGGATAAAAATGGCTAAGAATCATGTTTGGCTCATTCAGCTTAATAACCTTTGGAATTCTCAGAAGAGAAGAGGACTATTTATCCTTCCCAACACAGCCGTTAATTTAGTAAAAACACCTACCTTACTGAGGCAGCTTCATAATCATTATACACCTAGCATTTATCAATTGTAGATACTATCCACTTAAGAAACAAGTAGAGAGATTTGGCTAGAAGAGGCATTCTAACTATACACAAACATGACATATGTGACTTTATCACACAGTTGTACAGACACACACACACAAATACACACAATTGTATATGTGTATGTACATATGTGTGTATATATAAAATGTGCATAAAGCTAATATAGATATTAGACACACATAAGTAATAAATGATAACTATGTGGGAATATATACATAGGTAAATATAGATGTATACTTATTTGATTTTGGTTTGTCTCCTAATACAATTTTGTAATTTTCTAATTTCTGCAAAAACATGATTCAATTGTATTTGTTTAGTAATTGTTATTTTAAAAAATACCTTATATTTAATAATTTTCCTAATTATATTTCTAGGCACTTACATACATACACATGTAAAATCATCTCAATTGTTTTAATTATTTGTGTTTTGTGTATTCTCTCAAAGTGATTTTTATACAAAGTAAGCCTATAAAAGTTTAAGTTTTTTATTACATTAATCTTTATTTATTATAGTCTATATTCTATGTAGTATACTCAGGAGAAAGATACGTAGAGAAAATTCATGAGCAGCTAATAAAAATAAAGGTGAAAAAATTAAAAACAGATTAAATTTATTTAGAAATGTTTTTGGAAACACGGAAGTCATAAAATGTGGCCATCGTAAGAAGGGAGAGATATTATTATTGGATCTTATAGAATAAGTTGAGATTTATAATGTAGCTAATAGAAAAGGTTACTATTTCTATCACACATGTTCACAGCATCAAATTATATTTAATATATTTGTTTTAAATGAATGTTTATGCAGAGATTATTAAATCAGAATGAAAAAAGGAGAGAAAATTGGTAATATTGTTCCAGGGTTCTGAGTTGGCTCATTTTCAGATTTTAACTCAAGTTCTTTTTTTTTTTTTGACACACCACCAGAATGTAATTAGATAGTTTAATCATGTATTTCCTACCTAAGGGATTTACAGTCAAGATTTCATTTTACTTTGAAACACCTTATTGAATGGTTTTCTCCTAAAACTCAATAAAATTACATTTTAAATGATTGAATAATCGGAGCCTGCGTCTACAAATATTATTTTCTTTGCCATTAAACATCACATTGCAAAATGTATTATGGTTGTTGTTATTATTGTCACAACATTTGGTAGACTGATTATAAAAATGGTACCAATTCTCCATCACCTATGGTATCCATGGCACTGGTCTTATTTGCAGCTCCTCTCATCAAGATGGAATCTAATTCCACAACGTTTGGATTTAGACTAGACTTGTGATTTAGTGTGGTCAATAGAATGTGAAAATGATACAGGACGGGGCAAATTTATTTCCCTGAATGGATGGGAGGAGACCAAGCCCTGCGCCGAGAAAAGAAGGGGGTCCTTTGGCAGAGACTGTAGAAAGAATTCAACACACACGGCAAAGTTAGAGTCAAAAGGAAAGTTTATTAGAAAAGGAGTCAATACTCCACAGAAACAGAATGGTCTCCTCTCAGAGGCAGAGAATGAGAAGGACCAAGAGAGACATGAAAAGACTGTGAGTAGGGGGCAGTGAGAGGGACAGAGTAAAGGCACTGAGAGACACCCTGAGTGTTCAGGGAATTCAGTTTATATATCATTCTTTAGTTCCTGTAAGTTATAGTTTAAAACACTTTGTTAACCCCTTTCCTTTGATATGGGCATACAATGAGGAAGGGGAAGAGAATATACCATGAAAAGGTAAGAATGTGTAGAGCGAAAGGCCTGCTGGCAGTTCCCAGACTTTAATCCATAGGTTCCTGTTTTCCCTTCACAGGAGTGGGGAATGGGTAGGTTAGCAATCCCAGCAGAAATCTTCCTTTGTTCTGCAGGTGTCGTCCTGGCCTGGCTGCAGGGCTGATCAGCATATTAATCTCTGAATGCAGCTTGATTTAACATCTTAATCCTCTTGCCTCCCTACATTAGGACAGATGACAATCTTCCAGTTTCAAAACTCTTAACAGGCTTCATATGCTTATGCTTTCTCTCCTGTACCTCCACCTTGCTATGATTTTGTATCTAAAGTAGACTATGAAGAAGTCTTGGCTGGGCTGCCAGAGAATTAAAAATTTTAGTAAATCCAACAAACCCCCCAAATAAGAGCACCACAAAGATTAGCAGAGCTACCTAAGAGAACTTCTGGCTGCATGAGTTAGGTAGTTAGTCAGGCATGAGCGACAGGAGCGAAGGCCCAGCTCTGTAACCACAGAAAACTTCCTTGAAAACCTTCCTTAAAGATGTCCTAGAAACACCTCCCTTTTAGGGTTATAAATTACCCCAAATCCCAGAGCAAAAAGGCCATAAAGCTGCTGGCTAAACCATTGATAGCCATAGAAAGTACTGCCCATAACTTCAGCCTCATTATACCATCATTATAATATCGTGAGTATGCCTGGAAGTTCGTGAATCTAATTATAACAGACTGAATTCTGGGTAAGCATATGTGCAGTAGACAAAGTTATATAGCAGCTGTCAGTCAAAGTCATGTCATGTATGGATCATCTAGGACCTCCCATTATGGCCCAAATATAAAGAGACCTTCCTATTTCTGCATGGTTATACTCTCCTGTCTGGAAACCCATCCCTCCCTTCAGGGTGTACTATCTTATCTCTTCACCTCCTAAGTTCCACAGGGCTGCAGCCTTTCCTAGCATGGCCGGTCTCCTTCCAAAACATACTTTCAATAAATCTTGCTTTTTCTAAATCTCGCTGACTTGTAATTTTTTTTTTTTTTTAATGCCTACAGCACTTGATATTCTGAGGTGATCTCTCATCCAAGTACTAACCAGGCCCAACCCTGCTTAGCTTCCGAGATCAGATGAGATTGGGCACATTCAGGGTGGCATGGCCATAGACCAAACTGTAATTCTTTGCTGTGTCTGCAGGGAAGAACCGAGGAACAACACACAATGCCACCATCCACCGTACTCCACTGTTCTCCTCCTCCTCCTCCTCCCCCTCCTCCACAACGCGCCCGACGCATATACCCACACATCCTACCCTCACCCACTGCTGGGGTGACACCAGATTTCACATCACCCCAGTGGTGACAGAAGCACTATTAGGCAGCCCAGATTGTCCTTATGAACAATAATAAATGTTTAGTGTTTTAAATTGCTGAATTAAGGTAGATTGCTCTACAGGATTATTCCAGCAACAATAAATGATGCAGAAATGGACACTTAGAATGGTGCCCTTACCAAAAAAAATGAAGTATGTGGGTTTGTCTTTAGGACCGCTTTCTTCCCAGAAATAAAGAGAATTTTTGGTTTGGTTTGGTTTTCTTCCCAAGGTATAACTGGTCTTCACCTGTGCCCTGAAGTTGACAGTTTGCTGCTGATCTTCTGGATTAACATGGTTTTGGTGGTTGTTTTTGTTTTCTATAGGAAGCACAGGGAGAACAGTCTGGGCAATGCTGAATGCCTTTCTTGTGGGGGCTGCTGCTCCCTTTCTCCAGAGCTGCTTCAGAAAGAGTCCCCTCTGTTCTCCACTCCAGCCTCCAATCATTCTCATGAGCACGTGAAGTAGGCAAAGGAAAATAGTATATGGATGAGTTCTTTTATTCCTTTTTTTGTAGTTCTTGGGGATTCTATACTCTCATGCTAACCCACAGTCAGCCCTTAGTAGTTGCTTAAAATAAAATTTAGCTCAATTTTTTAACAAATATTAACGCACCAGTGACTGCCTTGGCAGGCAATAGATTGAGTTGCATTACTTCGTATAAACATCTATTTTTCCTTAGATTTCTAGTTAGTTGGTTGCCCGTTGATCTCATCTCTCAGCTCTCATGAGTTCAAGATAATTTATTTTAGAAATTATCCAGCTTCTTGTTTTTTTTCTCCCCAGCTTTATTGATGTATAATTGACAAATAAAAATTACCAATATGCCATAAACCCTGCACCTAGCTTCCCCAATTGTCAATATTTTATGGTCCACTTGCTTATTTTTAATAATTGAAAACTGTCTATGCTAAAATTGTACAACATGATGGCTTGCGATACACATATATACATCGTTAAATGATTACCACAATTATGTTAATGAACACATCCATCACCTGACATAATTACCTTTATTTAATAAAGTGAGAACATTTAAAATCTACTCTCTTAGCAAATTTCAAGTATACAAAACAGCATTAACTACAATTATCATGCTATACACTAGACTCCTAGCACTTATAATTCAAAGTTTGTACCCTTTGACCAATATCCCCGCCACCCTTCATGCCCTGGCAATCACCATTCTATTATCTAGTTCCATGGATTCACCAATTTTATAGTCTGCATTGAGATGATACAGTATGTGTCTTTCTATGAATGGCTTACTTCGCTTAGCATAATGTCCTCCAGGTTCATCCATGTTGTTGCAAATTACAGGATTTCCTTTAGTATTCTTTTAAGAATGGAAGTGCTGCCTCCAGATTTCTACATTCTAGGGAGAAGACTGGCAATTTTTTTTTTTTTTTAATGTTAAATCTCTTTTGCATTCCTGGAATGCACCTGACTCTAGATTTGATTATTTATTAATACTTTGTTTAGAATTTTTTCAGCTTTCTTTAATAGACATTATTTTATAATATTTTATTTCAGAATGTACTTCTTAGATTTTAATGAATGTTTTGATAGCTTCATAGAGTAAAATAAGATGTGTTTCAACTTCCTGTTTTCTGAAATGTAGAATAGAGAAGGTAATTCTTCCTTAGAAGAATGCCTGGAAAAATTCTTACACCTAAAAATTTAAACCAGTGAAGCCATCTGTGTCAGATATTTCCCTTGTGAAACTTTTGTTTAATAGGTATTTGAATACACAGGCTTTTTTTTTCTTTTTTTATATCATTATTGTTCAATTCTATTTTTCAAGGAATCTGTGCATCTATTTTATCTATCATTGTAGAACTGTAGCTTTTTATCTTCGTTAACATTGTAATTATTCATAATGTATCCTTTTACGTGCTTATATAAATAACTCTAATTTTCTATGTTTTCTTCCTAAGCAGTCTCTTTTGCATTATTGTATCAACATTTAAAATAATTTTACCTTTTAGAAATGTTTTCTTGAAGTTTTTTTCCTATTTAATTGAATTTTCCTCTTAACTGTATATTAATAAATCCCTTTACTCTTTATTTTGACTCTGACTTGCTGTACTTTTATTTAGCTCTGTGCAATAGAAACTTGTATCCTTAATTTTTAGCATTTTTTCTTTTTCAATATTGCTAAAGGGTGATTGTCCCACTCCAACTCATTTGTTGATGCTCTAGCCCCTATGTGATGATTTTAGAGATTGGGTCTTGGGGAGGTAATTAGGTTTAGATGAGTTAATGAGTGTGGGATCCTCATGATGTGATTAGTACTCTTATAAGAGACACCAGAGACCTTGCTTCTCTCTTCCTATCACAGCAAAAAGGCAGCCATCTTCAAGGCAAGAAGAGAGCTCTCACAGGGTAACTAAGTCAGCCAACACCTTGATCTTGGACTTCCCAGCTTCTAGAACTGTGAGAAATAAATTAAAGCAATCTATGGTATTTTGTTAGGACAGTCCAAGGTGACTAACACAAATATATATTCTTGTCAATAAATTAATCTTTAAGCACTGCTTTAAGTACATTTGACAAGTATAGGTATGATATATCTTTATTGCCATTCATGAAAAAATATTTTCTAGTTTCATTGATTTATTCTTTGGCCCATGTGTTACTTTGTAGAATATTTCTTAATGAATGTGGGTTTAATCTATATCTACTTTAACTCTGTCAATCAAACATTATTTGAAAGTGTTTTTTCATGTGTCTACATATTAAAAATTGTGAAGTATCTATGCTGAATTGAATTAAGTACTGTCTCTGTTCATATGGTGTGATGCTTTTAACAGTAAAGTCTACCATATCTAATATAAGCATATCTGCACCATTTTTATTTTGGTTAGAGTTTGCACAATGTAGCTTTTTCCATCCTTTCATCTTCAACTTTCATGTGTCTGGTGTGCAGCAAATACATGGGCTTTGGTCTTTTAACCAATCTGATGATTTTAGTCTTTTGCTTGAATATTTATTTTTATATTTTGTGTTATTACCTATATACTTCAATTTATATCTACTATGAAACAGTTTTATAATTGATCATTTTATATTGAATATTTTCTTTCTGTTCCTCTGAATTAAACTTGTAATTTCTTATTTTTAAAATAACTTTTGGAAGGATGCCTAGAATTTGCAACATTATGAAATTAACATTACATTTCAACAGAAGTAATTATATTTTATCTTATTTTGTATATGCCAAAGTCTTAATTCACTCGAATTTTATTTACCTCATTATTGCATTTGGTATTACTTACTATTCTCATAAATTTTAATTCTGCATTATTTATTTTTAATAGAGTGAATATTCGTTATTCATTTATACATATTTATATACTGTGTTGCTTTTATTTCATAGTATATTGTCTATTTCTCTCTCAGTTATTCTTTTTTTTCCTGCTAAATAGATGATTAACATTTTTTAGGTGTATTGATAAATACTGCTCTTTTTTTATTCACTAAATAAATGTTTTATTTTTGCCTTTATTTTTGAAGACTTTTATTTTAAATTATTTATTTATTTTTTTAGGCAAAGCAACCCTTGGTTGACCTCATAGATTGCAAGGACCTTGTCAGCTTACAACTCCTTATTCTTTTTAAAATTTTTTTATGACTACAGCACCTGGTCATTCTAGGTGGTCTCCCATCCAAGTACAAACCAGGCCCGACTATGCTTAGCTTCCGAGATCAGACAGGATGGGGCTTGTTCAGGGTAGCATGGCCAAGGACAGAAGATATTTTTCAAAGTGATTAAGAATAGAATTTCTTGTTGACCTTATTTTCAGCCCTTTAAAAATGTTTTTCCATTCTCTTCTGCTTTTCATCATTTCTGTTCAGAAACCAGTTTTCAGACTTACTATTGTTCTTTTGAAGATATAGTATAACATGACTACTTTTTTTCACTTCATTTTTTATATGTTTCTCTCTGATTCTGATTTTCATTTACTCTTTATAATGTATTCGGGTGTGGTGTGCTATATATTTATCTTGTCTGGTCCCAGAATTTCTTGAATCCTTGGGTTGATTTCTTTTCATCAGCTTTATCTATTGAAACATTGCTTTTACTTCATTTTATTTTTTCTTTTTCATCTTGAACTCAAGTTATACATGGTGAATATTTTTCCTTTGCTCTCCATGTTTTTTACTCTTCATATGCTTTTTATTATTTTGGTTTCTTTGCTTTGATATGTATATTTACTATTGTCCTGTCTTCTATTTTACTAAACATGTCATTGTGTCTAATATATTACTAAACTCATTCATTAAAAGTTTGTAGAAGCAATGAGGACTGAAATACCAGTGATGAGAAACTTCAGTGAGATGAACTGCCAAAGGAGATTTTTGCTTTTCCTGAGGACAAACACTGATTCTTGGCCTGCACTAAAGGCTAGAGATCCCTGCTTTGCCCTATCCTACTGCAGAAGTATACACGGCATTATATCAATTTATTTTCTTAATGACTAAGTCATAGATTTGTAGAATATGTTCCTTTAACTTAACAGCTCTTTCTTAATTAGTAATAGTTTAATAATTTTTGGAAATCAATATTTACTCGACTCAATTCTTGTTGGCCAATAAATTATCTCTAATATACATATTAAAGTAAAACAATCAAATTTTAAAATGTTTATATTACTCTTATGTCTACCTTTCTAAATTGTAAAAATCATGAATAAACTTTAAAATATTCTATTAACGGATAATTTGCTTTCCTGTCATTAATGTGTATGCTGAAAAAAATTATAACTGTAACTTAAAAATTCTCTATATAAAAATTTCAATCCTCAAGACAAATTGTCAACACATAAATTATTGCAGAGTTTAAATACTTAAAAACAGTTTCTAAACTAACATCAAACCTGGAAATAAGAGAAAGAAAATATTGGTATGCTTTGCATCAAAAACGTGAAAATCTCTTGAGTAGAATTTATTTACAGGGTATCATTACAGATGCTGTCTATGTAGCTTTGAAATTTGTTGAAATTCATTCGTATAGTTAAGGATTATGGAGAAGCAATAAGCCTAAAATATAATCCAGCAAAGCTATATGGAATTGCAGCAAAATATAAAAGTCTGCTGAAATAGAGAGATATATCATTCAATAATAGACCCAAACATATCCCTATGGAGTGGAAAATATATAAGACATTGGTTGAAAGCGTTAATCTCTCAGTATTTATCAATATTATCTAATTAGGTGGATGATGTGCTGGTGAATATGAATGTCAAAGTGCAAAAGGGAAGCTGGGTTATTCTTTAGAGTGTACAATTTGGGGATAAAGTAAATTTCTACTTGGTGATGGAAGGATACTAACTTTGGGTGGTGAACACAATGCAATACATATATGATATATTGTTGAATTGTACACTTAAACTTATTGGATTTTATCAATCAATGTCACCTCAATAATTTTAATTATAAAAAAAGTAAATTCCTGACATTTTTTCATAAAGTTATATTTTAATTAATTATGTGTCTTCCCTGATAACTTAATATTGAGAAAGGAATGTGCTATATCAGAGATGCTTAACTTCACCTAAAATAAGGATTCCTTTTTAATGTCAAAAATTCTGCTATATCATCCTATTTGTATAGAATTATTGAGAAAGTACATAATGACAAAAGATAACTATTATTTCAATAAAACTTTAAAATTGTTTTTGTTTTATAATGTTTTTATGGTTTAACATTGTTAATTGCTTATATGTAAGCATACGTGGAACATATTCAGTGTAAAAGGCATGTCTATGTATATTTATTGGTTGGAATAAGTGATCAATAAAGTATACAAGGATATTTATTACCTAGAAAATGCAGTAAATTGCAGAATTAGGCTCAGTTCCATAAGTTCCTAAATTGTATATATAAAAGGTAATTGTACATGCTAAGATAGTGCATAAAATTTTGAGTTATAATACTTATATAAGGATTAAAAGCAAACACTTTAAAAATGACTATTGGAACATTATGAGGAAATCTATTCCAACTAAAATTAAAATTTAAAGATATACATTTTTCGTAATTGGAGTTCATTTAGTCTTTTGTGTTTGGGTTGTAATGAATATAACATTTCTTTGGAGTCAGAAAAAAATCATTGACAATGTATAATTTAAATAGAGTAGAAGCAGGGTTTTTGTAAATAAGATTATTCATTGGATATTTTTTCTTTTCTTTATTTTTTAATTAAATTTATTGAGGTTGCATTGGTTAATAAAATTATATATGTATTTTCTATGTCATATTTTCATTGTAGGACATAGGAAAAGAGCTTAAAGAGTGTATTGCTGCTATCAATAAGCCAAATCATTTTAGGAGTATTGAAACTTGGAAACTGACAGGGTGCATGACTCCAGTGATTTTTACATATTTTTTGCTCAATTGTTTTGCTTCCCAGGGTATTTCAGTGGGTGGTAAAAATGAAGTAGAGAAAACAGAACTTTGATAGAGGCATTAAGTCAGAACAACAATCCTGCTAAAGACAAAAAACACAGATGAAGAAGGTTGAAAGGTAAAATCTTCCAGTTATAAAATAAATGTCATTAAAATTTAAAAGTTTTCAACACAAGAAAAATATGCCGTATGGTGATGACCATTTTGTAATGTATACAAATATCAAATCACTATGCCATATACCTGAAACTAATATGTTACATGTCAACTGTACCTCAGTAAAAATCATAATATATAAACTGAACAAAAGACACATACTGATTTGCTAAACTAGGATTTGATAATGTTTTTTTTTCCTTGTTATATCAGCCATTATATCAAATTCAGGAAGCCATTTAACTTCTCTGAAGCTCAGCTCCTTAAAAATATTTTCGAACATTTTATGCAATACTTTTAAATCAAAGTAAGTGCTTAATAAACATAGCTTATTTTTTAAAAGAATTTTATTTCTGTTTTTATTCCTAAAGCAATAGCAGCATTCATGTTTTAATCTGAAATTTAAGTACAGACCAAACAGTATTTTATATAGAGATTTTAATACTTTTATCCTTCTATTCTTAATATCTCTTATAAAAGTAAATAAACCCCTGTAAATCTGTTATCGCTCTAGCACAATGTTCAAAGAATGTTATATAAATAAGAATATATAATATAACACAAATATTATGTAAACATTCACTGACTGTTCTAAAACAATTACACTATAGGAAGATATATAACACAGGTAGGAAAAGCCTAATTTTAAAACAGTTTAGCAGATAAAATTATAATAACATAAATTGTCATAAAACACATCTATGCATACTGTGTTTGTGTATGCTATACATATATGTATAGAATATATAGCATATACATTTTTAAAAATATATATTAGTATGTTGGCTAAGTGGACAGCCAGGGGAGGGAGGGAGTAATTGGGGGGATCGTTTTATGAACTATATAGATATCTAACCAATGTACTGTATATTTGAAACTAATTAAAATAAAATTAATGAAAATAATTTAAAAATTTAAAAAATAATTTATATAGAAAATACAATTTGATTATTTAAACAAATTATATGAAAGAATGTACCATATATCTATTTAGTAGTCCTGTTATTTTTTTTCTGTTTCCAAACTAATTACTAAATTAACTAGATATTTATACTGTATCATTCATGACTTCCCATTTGTCTTCTAATTAAGAAATAAAAGGATTATTATAAATGCTTATTTTAGATTTTCCATAAATGTTATGCTGATCAATTTTCTTTCATATCTTTAGTTACAGCTCATTTTATTGTAAGGTTTTTATAATAATTAATTATCATAGGTTTCTTTTCTGAGCAGAAGATGCATGAATTAGCTGCAGTCTGTTTATTTTGCTTCCCAGTTAGCAATTACAATGACAAATTAAATTAAATTAAATTATATTTTTATAGATTTTGAAGTAAAAATTAATGATAATTGCTGAAATTCCAGAACAGGCATATTGGAAAAATAGTCAAATAAATTAACCTAAGACTAAGACTCATTAATCATATAAAATTATTGATGAAGAATTACTGATGAAAACTAAGCAGACTTTTCATCTATATTATTTCCACGTGAACTGTGTATAGCTCTGAAAAAATATACTCTTAGCATTTAAATTTCTTTGGCATAACTTTTTTTTTAATTCTGTTGAGGGCGGAGGTTTTATTATTATTTTTTATTAAATATATTGGGGTGACATTGGTTAATAAAATTATATAGGTTTTAAGTGTAGAATTCAATAATACATCATATATATATTGTATTGTGTGTTCACCAACCAAAGTTAGATTTTCTTCTGTCATCATATATTTGACCCTCTTTACCCTTTTAACAACACTTTTATATGGTGTTCATATGGCTTCTTTCAACTATGACTCTCTTACAAATTCTGATGTGTAAATGGATGAGTAAATGAATAATTTCTCTTTCTGTTATGATCTTTTGACCAGTCGACTTGCTTTACCGCTGGCAAATTTATCTTAATGTAATGTTTTAAGAAAGAAAATTAAATAATCAACTGGAAGCTTTTCGTACAAATTATAGTACGAGTTATCTCTCCTTTAGGAAAGTAGCCCTTGGCAAATGCACAATTCTTAACATGCCCAAATCTCTAAAACACATGGAGTTTGGGTGTTTTTTTTTTTAAAATCAATGATCATCATTTATATAACCTTATTAATTTTAAAATAGACATTAATTTAAAATGTTCAATGGATCTTTTCAGTAGTAATTAGAATATTTAAATATGGTGATTAACATTTATTTATTTGAAGTTTGCCTTCTATTGAAACTAGTGATGATATTAGTCAGTTATCTAAGCCGTTGTATTCTTTTAAGCTCTGTAATTCATTATCAGTTTTTGCCCATAAACAGTATTAGATACCACACAAATTATTCAGCATAGGGTTACTATTTGGTGAATTATATTACAGGCTACATTTATTATCTATAGTTCTTGTCAGTGTAGTGGTAAATATATCTCACAGTTGGATACACAAAATTAAGTCATTTAATGGATTTGTAGTTCAGTTGATTGAGGTCCACAGGTCTCAGTGCACTTCTGGAAGCCATTTTATTTCCTCTGTAATTGTCAGTCACTGTCATTTTCACTTGGCTGCTGTTCTGTGACTAGTCAGAATATAAGGCATTAAAATCGTATGAGGGCAGTGATAAAATATTGTTAAATGGTACCTTTACACACACACGCACTCACACACACATACAAACATGTACATAATAGAGAAGTTTCTTTAGATTATTTTTAAAGTCAACATGTTTTTCCTGATAGAATTTGGATGTGTCTGCTTATACCAAGTATACAACTTCATGTTGCTTTCTATTTAATACACAAAATAGAACATCCAGATGCAGAAAAATTAAAAGCTTACAACAATGAAGCTAACTCTATCCAGCAAAACTATTTGCTACTTTTATATATAAAGATACCTTGAACTAGTAATGATCATTTTGAAGAAAAAAATTCATCTACTTCCATTCTTTAAAAATGCATACACACACACACACACACACACACACACACACACACACACACACATATGTATTTTATAAACCACATTATTTCAGAAAAGAGATCATATCTTAGGAATGTTAAGTTTGACTCAAAATGATTTAGTGTTAATAGTTCAGTGCTGTTAGGAGTTTGCCAGAATGCAAGGATTTGTTCTTTCTTTTTCAGTGCCAGCAGCTTTCTGATTCAAAAATCACAAACACAGCATTTTTTTTTTTTTTTTTGCATTGACTCTGAGGACATTAGCAAACCTCAAATAAATAGCAGCTCTGTATTCCAGAGAAGTTCTGAACAATAGGCTGAATTCCAGATGGAACTATCAAGTGGACACTGAAATAAAATTTTAACAAGCACAACGGACGTTAAATGAGTAAATTTACCAAATATCAATTATGCTCAGGATCTTTTCTGTGGAAATGCCTGTGTTAATAGAAATATATGTATAAACATATATGTATACTTATACATATGTTATATATGTATAATGTGTATATGTGTATATATACATATGTAGGTTGTCAACATTAAGTTTAAATGTTTTCTTGATATTTTATAATGATGTAAATTTCATAATGGCATAAATATAAAATTAGAAGGGCACATTTTTGGTAGTTATGAATCACATTTAAAAATAAGATATCAACTATGTTTTTCTTTATGAATCAATAATTTGTAGAACCAAAGGTTTATCCTTTAGTAATGAAGACTGGTTAAAAATATTACACAGAGGAAAAAACTAATGAAAAAAGTCATGGATAACATATACACACATATTTTGTTAAACTAATAATAAAAGGAATTTTTTTTTAGAATTTAGGAATGTTTTACCATAAATTCACATAAGGAAAAGTGAGTAAGGAATGAGGTGAGCTTTTGAGGTCCTAACCCACAGACAGTTGCTCAATGGTAGAGTTATGTGTTCTAGTGTTTGGTTATTATATTCAATTCTGATGCCTTACTGTTTGGCTCATTAAATAACACCAATTCTCCTTGTGATTTCATATTAGTCAATTTGCTATGAGATAATTCCCTCGAATATGTTTATTTATAACAATATGAAAAATCAAAGGATCTGGGAATTACCAACAAGAAATATTTATTTGAACAAGATATTTGTTGAAAAAAGAGAACATAAACAAGACCTAGAAGATATTCATGAGCAAGAAATTTGAGGCAGTAAGTGATCAGGAAAGAATGTGTCACGTGGCGTGAATTGCTAGAAAAATGTAAGATTTGAGTGGTCTGGATTTGGAAGATTAAGGTTATAGCATAAATTGACATTAGCCATATGAAAACAAGCAAAAATAGTTGTAGGAAACTAGCATAAATGAGCATTGGTATTGGGTAGCAATCATTCAATTACCTGAACACATTCAGAAGAAGAATTTCAGGTGATAGGACAAAAAAAAAAAAAAAGCTACATTTTTTGACAAAATTTGGTAAAGTGTCAAAGCAAACACTTAGACACAGAGGACTAATGCCTTAGTCCAGTTATGATAACTAGCGTCCATAGTGAAATTAGAATGGGTTATAGTACTAAGATGGTGATTTAGCACCATGAAAATCTCTGTATGGGAAGAGGGCATGTGGGGTATGGATAAATTGTTTGTTGAGGGTAAGGTAATCAGATACTTTGAAATAATATTTATGGAAAAAATGCCATTAAAGGTGCAATAAAATGGATAGTTTTTATCATCTATGTAACTCAGGGCATGAGAGAATATTTGGATAAATTTAAACAAGTAACTTTTTCAGGGAACTGGTTACTGGAGACATTTTGGAATTTTGAAAAATATTTCAGCAAAACCAAAATACAATATGAATTAATTAGACTTGAGCCACAATAAACAATTAGGGAGGAATATGATAATCTCTAAATATGGAAATGCTCATCTTTGAGGAGAAATTACAGATTCAAAATGCTTGGTGCTTCTCTACTTTTGGACTATTCTAATTTCATTAACAAGAAATTTTGAGTGTTTTTGGTGCTTAAGTCAAATCATTTTGAAAGAATAATATTGCATGCATTTTGAAATAAATTTTAATATGTTTTAAACAGAAAGTGAGTTAAATTAAGTGTAAGGGTTTGAACTAACTACTATAAGACTCTCTGTATTGATCACAGAATGTTTATTTTAGATAAGCAATTGTTGTTAACTTCTGAAGCTCAGGTTCATGTTTGCCATTTGTTTTGTAATCTTCCATATTCTAGTTCTACCATGCACTTGCCAAAGTCAGCCAAATGATTCTTGTTTATATGATTTCATTGCAAATTTTAAAATGACAATTAACAATAGGAACAATGTTTATTCTAATGTTTTGGAGTTCTTAATTGCTATTATATAATTACTTATATTTATAAAGATTTCTGTGTCCATGAAGACATTTATATAAGTCATGTTAAACAAACAGGTTTAAATTTAATAGAAAATTAAATATAATTTCCACATAGAAATTATGAAAATTATCTCTCAAGTCAAATAGAATCGAAGAGGTCAATCAAACACCCAAACTTCTGAGGGTCAACAGTATATGTAAAAATCTGAAGAGACTATAAAATGCAACATATAACAAGATATATTTTGCAGAATAAAACAATATAAACACATAAATATGTATAAACGCATAGTTGCTGTTAGCTTGTAGAATGTCCAGTACTTTCTAAAAAACACATACTTTCACTTATAAAATATTTTTTTATCTTCTCATCTTGCTGGCTGACATATTTATTCTATTTAGTTGATTTATTCTATTTAGTTGATTATAATGAGATTGAGATAAAATTCAAATGACATGTTTTATTTATTTATTTGTTTGTTTGTTTGTTTGTTTAATCTCCTTGCTGGTAAAGCATGTAAGAAATCGTTCAAATGATATGTACTGAACTTGAAATTAGTATTTGACAAAAAAAATAGTTGTTATAAATATGTTATTTACATAGTTTGCTAAAGCAAATGATTTGTATTTTTCTTCTAGAACTTTATTTAGAGTCTCAGAATTATGTAAAAACAAAACAAAACAAAACATAAAAACATTCAAGGAAAAATATTAACATACCAAAATAACAAAGAATTTAGATCTTGAATATAGGAATCTACTAAAATTTCACTGTATTGTATGAAAGAACTTAATATACCTTTTAAAGTATATTTGCATATACTTAAAATTCAGTAATCAAATAATTTTTAAAAAAGGGAACAATATTAGGTTAATACGATCTTTTTTTGCGAGGCATATATGTTAAGAGGCCTAGATAAATTCTTCAGAAAGACTATCAAGACCAAAATATAATTAGATGCTAGTATTTTAAAATATTTTTCTTTTACATTTTTTGATCAATTCTGTATTTTATTGATAAGAAGCCAATAACAGATAAAGCCAGGAAAAGGATGTCAGAATATATAAATATTTTTTCATCATTATTCCAGAGGAAAATAATCCACTATTGTAAGGGAGGTTAAGGACCAAGGAAACAGAACCCTATACTTCATAGCATTTACTTTCAGTACAGCTACACATATCTTCAAAAATTCACATCCAAAGCATTTTTAACATTGTACAGATGTTGGCATTAAGAAGTTTGATGCTGCCTGCTTATTTAATCGTTACTTACATATTCAGTGGTGGAAATCTGGTATGTTTAAATGTGTTAGTGATTCGTATGTGATATTGTCACATTATCTTGTTATTTAGATGTATTTTTTTTTTAGAAATTTCCATTTATTTTTTCATTCACATTCATGTTGTGATAGTGTTCAAGATACTAATACTATATATATCTGAAAGTAAAATTATGAAACAAATTTAGAAACAATGTTAACATTAGAGAATTTTTTAAAAGATTAACTTGTACACAGTATAAAATGAAATCAACATACAGAGCTGCTTTTTTGAGCATTAGAATACTTCAGAAAAATCTTCAAGTTTGTTTCACTATTGGAGTTTCAGAGTGTTTTTCATGAAGGAAATATATGAAAACATACACATTTGATTATTAAACTTTAAATAAATCATTAATTATTTCCAATTTAATTCTTTTTTTTTTAGTTTTTAAAATTCCGTTTTATGCTTGTTGAAGAAGAAGAAACATTGGATTAGGAATCAGGAGATCTGAGCTAATGAGTGCCTTGATATTTCATTACTTAGCTTATTAATTTGGGACATGCCAAATTTTCTTTTCCAGATTTTACAAATAGAAAAACAATTTCTGAGCTCCTTTTCAACTCTGATTCTTGGGCATATCTAGGAAGATTTCTGTGGGTTTCTTTTTTGTGTTTCCTGACTACACATATTTTGATGCTGTTTGACAATTGTAATGAAATATTTTCTATTTATTAATATATATTTGTTGAGTTTGTGTAAGTGGTGCATGTTATGAGTGATACTGTATATAATGCAGAGAGTAAAGTGTTTAAGTTACATGTGAAAAAGGAAAAGAGCCAATAAAACTGAATGAGAAAGATATGAGTCTTGATTCTTTCTCGGTCTTGACTGTTGCCAATACTACCTTCTACACTCTCATGATTCTTAATTTTATATGAGAAACATGTCTGTTTTTGAACTTTAAAGTCAAATATCTCCACTTGAAAAGACACTTAAAATTAACAGGTCTCAAAATGAACATCTCAACTTAGAGATTAGACTAGTAAAATTTTCTATAGTTTAAATGTTATTTTGTTTTAGCCAAGAATATAAGGAACATTTGTCTAGAATGTAATATTCTTTTATATAAAGTTTATATATGATGATTATAATGCATTATGAAAATTGTTACAGAGGTTTCCCAATTTATCAATTTTCTATAACAGCATTTGTAAATCAGGGATTTTGTGTTCTTAGTAAAGAATTGTGATTGTAGATAATAATATAGTACTATATACTTGAAACTTTCTATGAAAAGAGATCTTAAACTCTATCCTGGATTATGAAGATGAAGATAAAGGAAACATATTAAAACGGCAGAGTGGTGAGCAGTAAACAGCCAGGGTTCTTGAGAACTTTGAAAAGCATAGGCTCGAGTTCATTTCTGAATTTTATATGAATGAGAAGTGTGTATATCTTTAAAGCTGCTGTTACTTTGCTTCTCATTTATTGCTATTAGACATATTTTATTTGATGTAGTTACATAAGCAATTTTTCAAGCAAAAAACCTTTTTCTTTTCCTTATCATTCTCATCGTCTACAAACTAGGTCTGCCAGTACTACCTTTGAAATATACCAAGAATTTTTTTCTTATTCTCTCCGTATTCAGAACAATAATAGCATAAGCCAATAATCACAAATCACCTGAATTATGGCAATTATGTTTACCCCTCCTTGATATCCCATAACTTAAATATTATGATGCAAAGTTAACAATACTTAAATACTATGATATAAAGTCAATATATCCTATGTTGCATGATAATGGAATAAGAGAGAAGAAAACAAAGAACTCATGAAGATTGTAAATTCTTTGGCATTGATTATAACTACAACCTTATTTCACATATTCTTCTCTCATTATAAAGAACCATGCTAGTTATTTGGGAGAACTTTTCTGCCTGGGAGCCTTTAAACATTGTCCTTTTTCTTGCCTTCAGATTTGAACTAAAAGATTGGTTTTTCCTGCCGGTCTTTGGACTAGAACTCATCTGCTCTCTTTGTTCTAGTCTTTTAGATTCAGATCGAAACCAACCCATCAGCTCTCCTAGGTCTCCAGCTTGGAGATCCTGCAGATCTTGGGACTTGCCAGATGTCTTAATCTTGTGAACTAATTGTTAGTAATAAATCTCTTTTATATATAATTCTCTTCCATATAATCTCTCTATATAATACCAATAACAATATATTATTATATCTATTATCTATTTCCTATTAATTTTGTTTCTCCAGAGAACTTTGACTAATATATACAATAAAAATGTTTGTCCTATTTCTAAAAAAGAAAAGAAATTTTAAAAAAGCTAGATTCCCTATCTTCTATTCTCTTTTAAGGACTTAAATTAGTCATGCAAAATGTCACTAAGTAAAAATCCATAAATTTAATGGGAGAAAAAAAACATGCCTTCCATGCCAACACGAGGTTTACAAATGATTTGCAAAGACAGGAAAATACATCAATTAAAACCTATGTAAAAAATAAAAATAAAATTGAAAATAAATACAATTGGTATAGAAAAGTTAACATAACAGATGTGTATTGATTTGCCAAAAGGAGAAGAGACAACTTGATAATTGGTGATGGGTAGTGTGTAGTGAAAAGACTTATGAGGTAATCATCATTTTGAAAGTGGTGGAATCAGGTCTTTGAATTTCATATAGAAATTCAATACTAAAATCAGGTATCCTTCATCATAAAATTATTTTCCTTGAGACTTTGACAAATGTAATCCATTCATGTGGAGGCTTTGGCATATGCTTAGGAAAATTGGAATCTGGGCTTTAAAAAATCGTTTCAAAATACATTGATGTTCGTAAGCATAACATACTAAATAGTTATAGATGCTAACTCACTATCACTCGTACTCAGTGTATTCACACACACAAAAACACACACTTTTTTTTTGTTTTCAAAATATGGCATGCAACTCAAATTTTTTCCATATGATATTGTCAGACTAAACTTTTGTATTGAATGAATTGGGGAGTGTTTTGCTTGAAATTATGATGGCACGATGTCATTTCTTAAACAAAATTACTTAGATTACTTTTTAAATAAAAATTATTTTAACAAAATAGTAACAACACCCATTCTCTGTAAAGCTCTCAAGTGTCAATATTTCAGAAAGTTATTGAATAAATAATTATTGTGTGAGATTGATCTGTATATATGTATATATTGAATTTCCTAATATTTTCCATCATTAAAATCAGGACTGAGGATATCTAGTATAGTGTCAAATTTTATTGTAGGAAATTGCCAAAAAGTTGCTTTGTTATGGAAGAAAATTCTATGTAGGTCAGCTATAACAGTTTTTGCCATCACTTTTTCCACCTGATGACTATTTTTTATAATATGTGGGGTATTCTCCTCAGTTAATTCTATATATGTTATTGAATCATCAACACTTAAAAGTTTACTACTATTCAATTTTGTTTCCTTTGTCTTTGCTTGATAATTTTCTTAATATATCTGCTTTAACTTTTGCATTAGAGAAACAAAATCAAACTTTACCAAGCCAAAGAGAACATTAATTTCTATGAATTTATCCTGGGCTACTCAGAAAATTAGAGGCAATCTTGAATCTCCCTTTAGTCTACTATCTATAATAATGTATATAATTGTACATTCTTGGATATAGCACAAAATCATAACTGGTTTATATCAAAGTTGATTTAAAAATCAGCTGATTCTGTGTTTCCTGGGCTGGTCATGGCTGAGGTATATCCATAGACAGTCTGAAAGAAAAATAATGTTAGCTGTAGTGGGTAAACATAACAAGAAAAAAAGAAAAAAAAATGCCTTGTGTCTTATAACACAATAAGTAATACATACATTTTTCAGCCAAAGCAAAAGTAACCATTGTATACTTTCCCTTCTCAGTATCTGTGTTCGTGACTGTTCTTTTTAAATCAAATCTTACCTGAACACAGTAATCTAGAGGTTGTAATAGGGGAGGTTGAGGAGGATATACAGAGTGTGATGTTCTCAGTGTCTCAAAATTAAAAATAATGACATTTATATTAGATTTAGCTGACATTTTTATGACAGGGCCTTGGTGATCCTGTCTAAAATTTAAGCATCTATTTTGTACTATATACATAAAAAGCATAATATGGAGGTAGAAAAAATCTTTAAAGAAAAAGTATATATAGATATACATATATATATGTTAATTATACAGCCTTGCCAGGTTGTAATGTAATAGTACGTCTTGCTCTGTTTCTCATTCTTTATGCTCTTATTGGCCAAGTTACAGCAGGACACTCAGCTGCTTTTAATGACTTTCATTACTCCCTCTTATTTTCTAGATTAATGACATATTGAAAGTGTTAATGGCATAAAATTTCAAATAGCTCACACACTGTTCATGAAAAAGGCAGTATATTTTACTTTATATGCATATAATTTCTTCCCAGTGGAATAGCTGCAACATTTTGCTGCTTCGTAATTTTTCAATATAGTTGAGAAGGTAAAAAAAAAAAAAAAAAATGGAAAAAGCACAGTCTCTTGTAAAATCGTAGTTACAGAAGTGGTCATAATCCACTCACCCCAGCCCAATAAATGCAAGGGTATTATAAAAGTTGGGAAAGGGAGCATGGAGAAAATTATAAATTTTCATCTACCAATTTGCCTAAAAAAAAAAAAATCTGTGATAAGTATGTCAATTTATGTGGACCCACAGATTACAGTAAAAACCGGGCCATGAATTGCGTGGGATTCAATTCTTACCCAGTATCAAGTGCTTTTATCCTGAGTTTCATAAGTCATTTCTCCAAGTACAAATTACAGAAGAAACATTCGATTAAATAATATTCTAAAAATTTCAAAAATGACAGTGTTACATGTTTAACCAAAGCAAATTTACGTAAACAAGAAATTCCATTTTGGAATATGTCTTTTTGAATCATATTTCCTATTCCTTAGTCTCTCTCATAATACAAGGGACATTGATATATTCAGAGTATTTTAGAGAAAAAAGAATTTTGAAGTAAGTACAATAAATTAAAGAAGGAAGCAACAGAATCTACACTACCAAGTATTAAGGAACAAATGAGATGATTTCTCAAGCAGAATCTAGAGCATTATTTGTCAATTTGGTTACAGATCGAGTTATAGTTTGGCTTTAGAAAACTAACTATTTCGGTGTTTCTTTAGCAGTAGTTGAATGTTACACTAGTGTTTTAAATGAGTTTCCTTAGAGGCAGTGCCTAAGCTAGTGCTTTCTGTGAGAGTGTCATAGTATAGACATAGTCTAAAGAGAAGAGGGAAGCAGGGCAGGGCAGGAAGAAAAGACTAAGCAAGGTTCAGGTCTGTGTTAGAGAACAGCTTTGGCCTTGTGCCACAGGACACTGTGGCAGATAATTTGCACTAGGAGGCAGTCCAACCTTAAAGTGAGGATTTAGACTTCCGTGCCTCACCCTCCTGAAAGTTTCTAACCTTGAACCTTTGTGATATCCTGTCATTCTCTCTAAGGAGGCTAATGAGGTCAATTTTCCATAAAAAAGAACAAGTGTGAGAACTTGGCAGCCACGATTTACAGCATTTGAAGGATGAGTGCACTGTCCCGGGGAAAGAAATCCAATTAGTTTAAATAGTCCCCATTCCAGATAGGTCAGCTAGGCTAGGAAGTGTATTCTTGATAGACTAGATCATTGACCATGGTCAGCCTGCTGATTGATGTAGTGATTGATTTCTTTTGGGTCAAAGGTTCATCGATGATATTTAGTAGACATGAAATTTAGCATGCCCCAAAGAGAATTTTTATTTCTACCCTCCAAATGTACTTTCTTTTTTCCTTAGTCTTCTTAGTCTTGGAAAATTACACATTCTCCTTGCAGATTCACAGTACAAACACCTAGAAATCATACTTTTCTCTCCTAATCCCCTTATTTAAACTATCAGTTAAATCTTACTTAATTTTGTTCATTTTATTGTGAAGTCACAGCCTCTAACCTTTTCTACCCGTAGTATTTAATGTCTTTGAAAATAATGACCTTGACTATTTTGTATATCTCGCTATAATCATAGTGAAACATGATTGGCACTCAATGAATACTTATGTTTGGCACTTAATAAATACATATTTATTTAACAAATGCAATTTGGGAAAACTCAAAGGTGAATCTTTATATTTCATTTTTATAGAATGCTCAAAAATGTTTATTTATATGACCAATCTTGAATGATAGCTGCAGAAGTCAAATGTTACTTCATACTTCCTTTACCTTCTTTATACCAAGTTTTGTTTCATCGCAAAAAATAGTGTAAATATTTTCTCTATTGTTTAGCTGTTGGTCTGTGATCACTTAATTATATAGATTCTGAATGCACTTAGTTCTTAACTCAGTATCCTTCACTAATCAGGATGTAATTTTCCACTTGAGACATCCCACAGGATTGGAAAAGATAAGCAAAGAAGAATTCATTAACAATCTATAATACTATGCTATGAAAACAGAAAGCAGGTTTTTACATCTGTGGAAAGTACATTAACAATACAATTAAATGTTTGCATTTGGTCTCTAAGCAAGAAATAAATTTACACAGGGCTGCTTTATCTCTGAAAACATATTCTAATCTTCATACTAGGAAGCCATTCTTCATCTTAATGTTGGCACGTTTGATGCATTAACACATAGAACATGGAGCTTAGATTCCCTGCCAATCTCCTATTATGTCATTTAGTCTTCTCAGGAGATACCTGTCTTGAAATTATAGGCAAGAAAGACAAATGATAACTTCAAAGAGAGACGCATATGTTGTGTTTTCAACCTAAGACATATACTGAATATATTGACACGAAGCAAAAAACATAAGACATACCTCCTTCCAACTAGCGACACAAAGAAAAACAACACAAAATTAAGTTAGGAAAATTTTTTCTTTCAACATTTATATTTTAATTACAAACTTACAGAGATAAAACCACCTTTGAAATACTTTCTGTAAGTCATAGTGTTAAAAAGTAATAAATGAAATTAAGTTGCTTGAGTAGCAGGAAATTCAATTTTAGACAGAAACTGTCAGACCGAGCTCATTCATCTTTCCAACAAGAATATCAATCACTGTTTCTTCCCTGCCTTCAGTATTACTTTTCTTACTTCCAGCTGTTTGTGTTGGTATAGTTAGTCGAATTTCATTGTTTCTGCCTTACTTCTGTTTTATTCTCCAATATTTCAAAAGCTTTGTAAGGAGAGAAAAAAAATACTGTATCGTGCATAATATTTGTGTAATAAATAGTTTTCAGATGGTTAAAATAAAAGCACTATAACACTCAGAGAGCAAATCTCACTCCCCTTTGAATGGGAGATGCTTACAAAAAGGCATAATAAACTGATAATATAAATATATCAGATAGTATTATTTATTAACACTTTTTCTTTTATAAAATCAATTGTACTTTGTCATGGGTTTAATTTTTAAGCCTAGAAGTCCTTGTAAGAAATATATTTTAATATTTTGATATTCATAGTCATATTGACATGCATATCTCTATCATTATGCAACTTTTAAACTCAAAATTTGATTTCTAAAAAAATGTATAGGATGCTTAAAAATAAACTGGCCACTAGTGATTTTAATTATTACTCTTCCAGTATTTTCTTTTTTAGTGACCTAAATAAAACAATTTTATGCATGTAATCCTACTATTAAAATGCTAAAGCAAATCTATTTTTAATAAAATTTTTATCATAATTTGTTTTGTTATGCATTTATAACTCATTTCTCTTAATTTCCATGTGAGCACTGTGATAATGATTTCAACTCCCTGTGCTATCCCATATCCATTTCTGTATTTCACAGTAATAATGGTTATAATTTCTGCCTGGGTTTTTATGTCTTAAAATAAATCAACTTGGATTTTTCAATATTCTAGTCTACTAGAATAATCTTTCATAATACAAATAGCACATGCATTAAATATCACATAATGAGAAGTCAAAGAAATGCAATAAGGGTAGAAATGATTACATTTATTTATTAAGTATCTTCATCAGAATAAAAGGACAAAGAATTTAAATGTTGCCCTAATAATAATAAACGTATGAGCTATGGTACTTTACCTTTAAATATGATCCCTGCAAGTTATATAACACTGAAATTTGCATTTCTCTGAGTACACAAATGAGATAGGCAGAGAAATGTCATTAGATTGTATTGCCACTGTCACCATGGTAAGAGAAAAGTAATTCAAGATGTAATGCCTAAGTCAAAAGCTATGAAGATACCAGCTAAGATATCTCCAGATGTTTTTCCAATGGTTTCATGGTTTATTTCTAAGTCTTTCTTTTTTCTCATTCTCTATATTTGCTGCAGTATCTCAAAATCTCTTGTGGCTTCATTCCTTGGACAGAAGATAAAAATATTGGTCTTTGGAACTGTTCTTCTTCATATTTGAGTTATGTAAGCTTAAGTTTTCTTCAACATAATCACTTATGTTCTACCATGGTGAGTGTCTGCTAAAAATATCCCACATATTTTAATTTTATTATTTTGATTTTAAAACTCTTAGGTTTTATGATTTACGACTTTTTTTTTTTAACTATCACTCTTTACAAACTTCACAGCTAGTATTACTTCTCAGTATCTGCAAATAAATAAAACCATTTGGTTCAGTTTTTGCCTACCAGCATTCTATTCTCTTTAACTCAGTATGCATAAACCTGAACCTATATTTCTGTCTCCCAGAAAATTAGTTTGTGCTTCTATGTTTCTTACCTCATAGAATTATTTTCTTTATTCATTTAAATGCCTAAGCCAGTAATTTTAATAACATTTTAATTCCTCCTTTACCATAAGCCACTGCACATTAAATTAGCTCAATTCCTAATAATTTCACCCACCAAATACCTGTCAAACATGTCTACTTAATCCCAGCCTCATTAACATTGCCATATAGCAAACCATTATTTACTTCTTCTATTATTGACATATACTCTTAAACAATTTTCTTTACTTTCTTTTCTGTCCAGTCATTCATGTTTGCATTAGAGTGACCTAAGATGCATTTATAACTTATTTATCTTAATTTCTATGTAAACTCCATTACAGAATTATTAATGTTCTAGAACATGGTTCCTTTTATATCCGTACGTATGTCTAGTCACACCCTTACTCAAACTCCATGTTCAAGATGTAAAAAAAGTCTTCTCGATCCTTAAAATATAACAAATTTTTATATACATTGTTTCATTTGTGTAATATGCTCTTTTATCTCTTTTCTCATACCTTCTTCTGGTTTGGCCTCAGGTTTTTCTCTAATGCCTTCTAAATCTGATCTTTGTATTCACACTGAATGCTGTATTTATCAAATAAGTATCCTACATAAAATCGTGTAGTTTTCTGGCCATTTCTTTAGACTTCTCCTTTCTTTTTAATTCATCATATGACAGTGGTCCTGTATATCCCACCTAACTTCATGTCTGCAATACGTAGCTTAGAGCCAGATATACTTTAGGTAGTCAAATATATTATTCTAAAATATATTTAAAATTACATATATCCTAAAGAAGCAATATACATCACATATGAATATATTTACCTATATGCATATGAATATATATGAACTATTTGATTATAGTCTAAAGATAAAGACTTTGTTCCAACCTAGAAGTCAATAAAGAAAAAAGTAATCTCTTTTATTTTGTTCTACAAATTGTCAAAAATAATTTCCATTTTATTCACTGAAAAATTGTATAGCAGCCACCAAACAAGAAGTTACAATAAAAAAAAATCAGAGTAATCACTAAAACAGATTTAAAATGGCACCTACAAAATTCAGTCTTAATACTATTTAATCATCTTAGAAATGCATTTTCGAGGTTATATTTTTGTTTATATGTTTTGTTTTTTCCACTTAACATGTATCATTCATACTTGAAAAGAAAAGTTATATTTATCCATGAAACTTAACTTTAGTACATCATTTACCTGCTTGTATCCTTCAGTTAAAGCTGTAGAAGTTATTTATTAATTTTTAGGAAATAAAGTAGGTGGTAAAATTAGAATTTTAAAGCATCTATAATTATATTTTGATGGGATCACACCAATCACATTCGTTCCCTGAAAGTAAATCATTTTCTCCCATAAAATATTACTTTAAGTATAATTAAAAAAACTATTTATATTTTTGGTCAGCTATTTAATTGAAATTAAAATGTTTATACCAAACACCATTATATTCCCTGAAACTTACTAGACACTACAGCTGATTTAAAACAACAGTATAAGTTTATGTTAACATTGAAGATTCAAATCTTATATACATGATTGTCTTTGAGATTAATAAAAGACAGTATATAGAAGTGGGATACAGTCTGCGAGAAAGTCTCACCTACATTGCTACTTCAATATTAGTAGTTTTTGTTAAAAAGAGAGTAATTCTAGTAATAAAAGTAAAATTAAATCTATTAATTTAGTTTACACATTTAAAAAATGTTTAAGTTTAGGTCTCCAAAGCAATCTCAAGTTACAGACATTGTTCATTGCTCAATTAAAAGACATGCTGCTTTTTCTTCCTTATTCATAGATCCTGGATGTCTGGGATATGGTTTGTGGCAATGTTCTTAAGAAAACTCGGCTCCTCCTCCAGCTCCAGAGGTAAAAAGGAATAAGTCTAGATCAATGAGCTAATACTTGCCAATGCCACACAATTTGGATCCTGTTTGGGGCTTCCAGAATTGTTCCTCTTAGTTAAAAAGAATTAATTTGAACTTTCCTGTCCCCAGAATGCTTGGTATGTAAGTGATAAATAGTGTTATTGTTTAAGAAGATAGTGTAAAAATATACCTCATTTTATGGCACTAAGGTTGTGTAGAGAAAGCATTAGAATGTCAAACATTATAGTCATCTTTAAAAATGTTATTTATTTGAAATTATAATGAGTGTATATTATTGAGTGATATTTTAATTTTGTAAAAATATGTAAAATCAATTGTTTCAATGCTTTACCACCTTGATAAAAATAAGAAAAGTTTATAAATACACTTTCATAATTTCTTTATAAGAGTAGATATGTTTATTAATATTGAGTAGATTATAGTAGTCTTTTATCAAATGAACAAACACAAAATGCATGTAATAATTTTTTAAGTATAAGGTCATTCTGAAACATTTTCTCACTTGACTTAATATTATTGCATAGTGCTAGGAAGTTTAAGTAGAACAGAAGGAATTGCTTCTGGAAAAAAAAAATTGGATTACATAAAAACATTTTGAGAGTCCCTGTAAGTGAAAAAAAAAAAAATTCTTGCAGTCTTTTTCTTCATATTCACAAATATGATCAAGTTAATCTAAAATTATTTTTTGCTTTCTTGTGTGCATGGAGAGAACCATCATTCTGGGAAATAGAACTACTGGATAGAGTTTATAATACAACTTAAGTCTCTTAAAAATAAAATAAACATAATTTAAATTTTAATTAAAATATATTTAACATCATTCAACATTCTCATTAAAAATAATATGTAATAATGTTAGGAAAACAAGTCATTAAATATAAAATTATAAAAAGGTAATAACTTCTAGAAATATAAATCACCCCACTTTTGAAGGTTGAGAAACTTTGCCCAAGAAGGTACCTAAGAGTAGAGCCAAGATTTTACTTAGCAAGAATTTCTGATTAAATCTCCTTACCAATTATTGGTCTATTTAGATTTTCTATTTCTTCATGATTTAGTCTCCATAGGTTACCTGTAACCTGGAATGTATCCATTTCTTCTAGATTATTTAATTTTTTGGAGTCTCTTATGAGTTCTTATGTGTCTCTCTTGATCCATATGTCTTCATTCTGATTCTCAGCCAGAAAGACTAATGACTCCATGGGGCATGCTCTTCACACAGCAAGTTCAAGAGAGCTAGCAAAATTTTTCCAAATGTTTTAGAGCCTCAGTTAGAGCTATACCACCATATTCCTTTAATCAAATCAAGTCACATGGCCAAACTCAAATTTTCTCCAGCAGAAAGAATTGCTGAGTTCCATAATTAGAGATAAAGAAGAGATAGAATTAGGGACAATAATCCATCTACCACAGCTACCTTATCTCGGCTTCCAAAGGGAAGGCAGACTAGCTCATTAAAACATTCTCACAAGCCTTAGCTTCCTCTGAGATTATTGCAACACTGTAGTGCTCCTTTGGCCCTAGTACATCAAAATTTAGTATTCTAATGTTGTTTCCCCTTCATAGGAATAAAGTCCAAAACCTGTGAGTCTTATAGAAGCAATAACAATATTATTTAAATGACCAACTCACAACGCCAATATTTTCTCTTCCTAGTAAAAATAGCTTAGAAGGTAATATTTCTCCATATGAATTTATCCAAACTGAACTTTTATATTTTGACATATTATATATTATCACAACTTTTAGAAAAATGACCTCTAAAATATTGAATGTCGATAGTGGTTATTCAAGTCTTTAAATCTTCCACAACTAGCTCGTGTTTTAAAAAGAGTTATGAAAATTATGCATATATATATGAATTAAGAAATAACACATATTGTTAAAAGTCATGCCTAATACAATTAATTTAACACACATATTGGCAATTGTATTTCTAAAAATATATTTTACATCTTTTTAAAAATTTTAATCTGCCTTAACTTTTCATATTGTATTCAGAATAAAGTGAGATTTATAACATCATCCCACTTAAGGCAGTGTACATTGCTGATCTGGACTTATTCTTGGTTAATAATGTATATGGACTTTCTCCTTTTATCTTGTAACATCTTTAAAAAAATTTTTTTATTCAATATGTATCAACTTGTAGAAACATCCCATAAGTATTGTTTCATCTGGATATAAGGTCTTGTATCAAAGAACAATTTCAGAGTACATTTTTAATATCTTACATTTCTCAAAGAGGGAATAGAACTTCAAACTAATATGTTCTTAAAAGACTTACAGTTAATGCCTAATGTATTACTATATATCACAATGAAACAATAAGCTTTTTAAAAATTTTTGCATGCTTTTTTTCTTTAGTAAACATTATTTTATAAGTTTTCAAAGGCACTAATATTTGTAAGAAACTCAACGTGAAAGGATGTAGTCACCAAAGTAGCCATTTCCCACAAGATACGAAGTCTGAGATTGGTGTTAATTACCCACATTCTGGTAATCCTCAAGTCATGACACTAATGTCAATATTTTAAAAAACTATAAAAAGTGCTATGCAATATTCAGGCAGACAAGGAAATATTTTCTCTCTAAACTGTAAAACTCTGAGAAAGATTATAAATACACACACACACACACACATACACACACACATACACAAAACAAAATATGTTTAATGCAATTTACTTCCAACAGATATTACTTTGCTAGTAGGAATTATTGGTGACTATTGTTAAGTTCATTCAAGCTTTAGAGTGGTGGAGAATTAAAGATAGGTAGTAGGTGTCTTTTTTTGTTTTTTGTTTAACTAGAATGCAGGTAGAGAAGAATGTTGTGAGGAAAAAGACTTGAGTATGAAGGAAACCAACTGGAGAAATGGTAAAGTCTTCACTATTTATCTTTCAGTCAACAAATATTTTTTGAGTACCTACAGTATACCAAATATTATTCTGGATACTGGAATAAACTGGTGAACAAGGCACGGCCTTGTTCTTAAGCCACTTGTAGAAAGAACAGTGATGACCCATGTGAATCAACACTGGCTAAACACAAGACCAAAGAGAGACAAACACTATGTAATATAACTTAGAGGACAATGGTACAGAGAGTAGCCATAACAAATGAGATGTGAGGGAGAAATAGGGTTCAATAAAACACAAACATAGAGGTGTGAGTAAATATCAGGAGGTAGATCAAGGAATTCAAAGGATTCTTATGAGAGA
Source organism: Pteropus alecto (assembly GCF_000325575.1). Lineage (NCBI taxonomy): Eukaryota > Metazoa > Chordata > Mammalia > Chiroptera > Pteropodidae > Pteropus > Pteropus alecto. The sequence continues at coordinate 3,426,092 of NW_006432227.1, read as the reverse complement.
ACAGGGTAATTGTCCTAAACTTAGAACTTCAAAAGTCAAGGTATATCAATTAACATATGCTTAAGATTACAGTACATTTACCAGAATATATTTAAAGGTAATAATTTAAGTTTGAAATGTTTTTATATACAACAAACTACTGATTTTTTATATTTGAAATGATTTCAAATTTTCAGGAACAGACAAGTATAACTCTCACATTTCTTTCAATAAGCTCTGCAAATTACATGTTTGTTGATTTTTAAAATCCATGCTATGATATATTCTCATGATTTCATGTGACCGTAGGTTCTTGCACAAGTCAAATTTTAAAGTTTCCAGAAACATAAGAATAAAACTCAATAGCATCAACTTTAAAAATACTACTACACATAACTAATACTTAGTGCTTACAATATGCCAAGATCTAAGTGAAATGTTTTCTAAATTTTTAGCTTATTCAGTTCTCATCACATTCTTGTGTAGTAATTATCATAATTATCCTTATTACAAATAAAATAGGCTTAATGAAATTAAGTAATCTGTGTAAAGTTTATATTCCAGGAGTGTGAGAAACTGTGCCAAAACAGTGTGTTGGTCATACCATCTCTATAATAGATTTTTATCACCATTCTCAGTAACCGAGGTAACAGATGAGGAAAAATTATCCAGGAGAGATTCACTCTGAGATAGTAGAAAATCTGCATCAGTCCAGTAAATGTGACCTTAATAATTTTACTTACGCATATTTTATTAACATAAACATAATTCAAATATTGTTTGTATAATAATTCTGCACTCACAAAATGAATGAATGAACTTTTGCTGAAATGGAGAGGATGACCTAATCTAGAATATTCATAGCATATGTAAAATCAACATTTCAGGGCCTTTGAGATACTGCAAAAAGACATAGAATATTATAGCCCATAAACTACTGATATTGTAGTCAAAAATACCAAGATACCACAGTAAAACAATTGTATATGACATTCTAGATGTACTAAAATGTTGTTATGAAGAAAACATCTGAAAAAGTCATTTTACACATGAGATACAATTGAAATTCCATCAAAGGTGATATGTTGAATCCACATATTGATTTGTAATTAAATTATTTCTTGCATTGTTAAGTTTTGGTAACATGTTCTAGGGTAAGTGGCAGGATTTATTATTTTTTAAAATTAATTTTAAGATTTTTCATTGTTTTCCTCTACAATTAAGTGATATGATGATATAATGTCATTTTTGTATTAAATGAATTGCATTCAGTTGGTAAGTATTGTCATTCAAAGTTGAAATTCTCTGTTGCAAAAAAAGTAGTATTTTACATTATATTTATAGTATTTATTTTTGTGTTTAGAAACAGTTAAAAATTTCAAAACAATTAAAAAAGATAAAGATAAAATATTTAGTAAACTTGTGGGGAGTCATTTATGGACATGTGAAATCGTATAACAAGGAACAAGGATATTTGTGTACTTGACAACAATGTAAGAAGTTGAGATTGTAAAGCGCTGGGAAAAACCAGGAGGTAACTGTTCACATAGCAGTCACTGCATATTCCTTGCAACAGTTTAGCAGAGAGTTCTGAGTTGTGAGAATCTCATTGTTCTACTAGATAAGTAATCTGGCTAACCTTGGTTCTTGACTACTGTCTTTCTTATTGTAATGTTATAAATAGTGTGTTCTAAATAAACTTGGGGATACAGACACAGCTTGAATCTGTGCTCCCTCTTGCAATTCTGTCTGTCTTCTTTCTTTTCCTCAGTCCATGCTCCCCGTTTCAGGTACCCTCAATTACTTCGTCGGCTGGCTCCGACATAAACTATAAAACCACTATCTGAAGAAAACCTCTTTTAGTTACTAGTATCCATTTTTCTCTCTTTTTTAAAAATATTCTTTATATTCACTTGAAATTTTAGTCCAAAATCAGGAGATATTCATGAATGATTACAAGAATTGGTTTAATGGAAAAGAATACGCTATAATTTTGCTTGAGTTTCTCCAGGAACCGTCAATATTTATCGCTTATATTTTTGATTAATTATTTAAAAGTCATATCAGTGTGAATGGCACATTTATTGAATGATTTTTTTTTTAGGGTTTAATTTTTTTTCTTACAAATATCTTAGCCATAGACATTTTTTCAGTGTTTCTCAGTGAACAACAAAATGTGTGTGAAAATGTGTGACACTGTCAGAGTCATTTAACAGCAAAGCTTCTTAAGATATTTGCAAAGTAGCAAGTTACCACAAGATATAAAAACTGAGATTGGTGTTAATTGCCCACATTCCGGGAATCCTCAAGGCGTGACACTCATGTCAATAATTTAGAAGACTATGAAAAGAGCTATGCAATATTCAGGCAGAAAGGACAATGTTTCCTCTCTAAACGGAAAAACTGTGAGAAAGATTTTAAATATATAAATATACACAAATGAAATATTTTTAATGCAAGTTACTTCCAACAGGTATTACTTAGCTGGTAGGAATCTAAATTTTGCAGAAAAATTATTTTGCAAAACAGATTATAAAACTATCATTTCACATTAAATATGAAAACCTATTTTAAATTGTACTTATAGTTTATAGACATTCAATTGACACTTAAACATTCCTGCAGAACTCTAAATTTTGGGATCTATTCTGTTTTTTGAAATTTGTTTGAAGTGTGCTATTCTCTTTACATACTTTCATGCATCTATATCTTCTCTTTCTTTGTCTTTATTCCCAAAGAGATCCTGTAATAAGTTTTGCACTAGTGAGTAAAAAACACATGAATAGTCTGCTGTTATTGTTAATGGAGAAAAACAACTACCCCTGAATTTGTATTTCCAGAGCCGCACTGTTCAAAGAATTCCGTTTGACTTTTATTTTCCTGATCTTTTAAAATATCTCATCCTTGCATTCTTTTTCAATTGTGCAAAAAGAGCCCAAGTCTCTCTCAATGTTTAAGGTATGAAGCTCTTTTATTTCTTTATGATGTCTTACAGTTTCTGTTATGTTTTTTTTAAAAAAAAAAACAAAAAAAACATTTTTTTTTCTTTTTTTATTCCATCAAATGAAATGTTTTCTGGAAAAGAACTTTCACCGAACTTGTTTTTCAGTTTAGTAGAGATGCTGCCTTGATCATAAGTAATTGCCAACAACATCCTTAGAAATGAAATGGCTTTTATTATTTTATTGTACTTGCAAATTAAATGGCTTTTATTTTTTTTCTTTCACTCTTTAGTCAAGTCACACCTGAGCACCTAGAAAGGCATCACCTGTTACTCACTGAAATGTTTGTATTTTTTAACTTGAAGAGCTCACTCTACATATTTCATTCTTCTTCATAGAAACAAAAGAATGTACTTATAAGTAACTACAGCTTTTATTTGATGAACACAGGGAAGCCTAACTGTATCTATATAGCTAATAATCAGAGGGATGTGTATGGGAAGTAATTATTAAGACATAATACCACTTTCATTTGCTTTTATTTAACTTATTTTTTGATTTTTTCGAAACAGATGCTTCAACTTTTGCTAGATCACCAGTTGACATTATTTCCAAAGTCCCTGGCTTCTATTCCAATGAGAATGAAGTTAGACATTTAATAGCCAAATTGGCTTCTTTAAAACTAACTATAAGGACAAAAAAAATCCTAATAATTGAAAGATGTAATAAACTATAGAAATGATTCATAGACACAGACAACAGTTTAGTGATTACCGGAAGGAAAGGGGAAAGAAGAGGGAGTTAGAAAAGGAGAATGGGGGTCAAATGTATGGTGGCAAAAAGAAATTTGACTTTAGGTAATGAACACACAATATACAGATGATGTATCATTGAACTGTACACCTAAAATATATATAATTTTATTAACATATGTCGCCCCAATAAATTCTATTAATTTTTTTTAGTTAAAAGATATTACAATGACAAGTAAACTTATTGCAGTGGAGTGTGATGGAGAGAAATACCTAAATGTTAGGAAGTGAGAAAAGGGAACAGGCGTTTGTGGGAGATGTGGAATTCTTTTTTCTATTTCTTGTTCCAATGTATGAGCCCTTGATTCAGAGTCTGGAAATCTGAGCTCTATTTCAGGTTCATTCATTTACTAATATTTTTATATTTGATAACTTACTAAAAGTATTTCAGCCCTATTTTTCTCATCTGAATAATGAAGAAAATAACTGTGTCTATCTAATACAATCTTCAAAAGGATTAAACTTGATTGCAGATGTGAAAGTAATTAGATAATGATTTGTTCTGCACAAATTCAGCCTATAATTACTATAGAATTTTATGCAGTGCTATGAATAGTCCCTACACTCACTGTCCAGAGAAGATATCTGTAAAATTAGTCAAAACATTAAAATTGATTAAGAGGTCATTTAGTATGCAGTCACATTTACTTCCTTAACACTGTTTAATTCTTATGTACCACATATCACTCTTTAAAATAATAAAATTTTCCTGTCTACCTTCTCAGAATTCATTGAAAAAGAGATTATTTATTCTTTGGCTTTGTATTTCAGTGATTATTAAATTTCCTGGCATTGAATGGTTTCTGCATGCCTGTTTATTATATGCATGAAATATAAATAGCTTTTCTCTAAATAAGCACATTTCTCATGTGTCAAAATCTGAAATAATTGAAACACTAGCAGATATAAATTAGATTATATCTCAGTTGAACCTTTTAGTAGTAAAATTTATGCAAGTATGCTAAGCAACATGGGTTCATAAAATAATTCTACTATAACCTAAATCTCAACATTTCTTAATAGAAACATAATTTTCCAATAAAAAGTGTTACCAAATCAATTATCCAGTAAAAGCTGTGTAATTTTTTTTCTGTGGCAGAAAAAACATGTTTACACACTGTAAACATGAAAAAGTGAAAAGAAACTGCTAATGTGATGCACTTAAATTTTATTAGTATCAAAGAAAATATCAACATACATAGCATCAAAACATATTAGAACTAAAACTATTTTACACAGAAATATAAGTGTAAATGTGTAGTATGAATAATTATACATAGAAATATTAAGTTTAATACAAATAAGTTCTGTTCCATCTACGTAACAGAAATTCAATTAATAAGACACATTTAGGTTATTGCATGAACAATGTGCAAAGGTAGTCTATAATAAGAAAGTGGACAAATGAAGAAGGTAAAAATGGGTATTTATTAGAAACTGAATAGCGGAAAATAAAGAGTAATAGCCTTAATAATTATTGGGACTCTTATTATGGTGACTGAGAAGCTATCTATATCTCAGATAAAGAAAAACAGAGAGACAAAAAGAAACACAGAATAAAGAACATGTAGAATTTCAATGAGTCAGTTTTAGACCTTATTTTACTTAAAAGTGTGGAGAAGGAAACATCCTTCTGCAATGCAATTAGGCAATTGTAAATTTGTACTTGTTCAGAAATACTATTTGTGGATTGTAATGTCATTAGCATAGTGGTGATAGTTTCTTGAGCATATAGATTAGCAAGAATGGACGATAAATTAGAACAGAATCTTAGAAATCACAAATAGGAATGTGACCAAAAAAAAGCACAAATAAAATCCACATAGAAAATACACTAAAAAACATAGGAGAAATCATAAAATGTGCGTAGAATAATAAAACAAAGGTAGAATTTTTAAGATTAATCAGGGAGCAAAACTTGCCAATTTTAAATCAGATGTAGAGACAGTAGAGGATTTCGAATATGGGAATAAGTAAGAAAAAGAGTAGTGGATAATGCACTGAAACAGGAAGTGAAGAAGCACCGGTGTTGGATGAGACCTTTTTGTAAGTTTGGTGGGAAGATTGAGGCTTAAACCAGAGTGGAGAAAAGCATTTCGGTATGCAAAGGACTAAGTATGATTGCATCCAGAAGAAACTGACAAGTCGAAAATGCAAAATTGAAGACACACATGAAATACTGCCATTTATGACAACATGGATGGACTTCGAAGTAATCATGCTAAGCGAAATCAGCCAGACGGAAAAAGTTGAAAACCACATGCTATCACTTATATGTGGGATATAAACCTAAAAGCAACAAATGAACAGGACAAACAAACAAAGACTCATGGACATGGACAATAGATTGGTTGTTACCAGAGGGTGGTGGGGAGGAGGATAGAGGGAGGTAATGGAGTAAAAGGGGTCAAATATTTGGTGACAGAAAGAAATCTAACTATGGGATGTGAACACACAATGCAATATATATATGCCTTACTGTTAAGTTTTACACCTGAAACTTACTGGATTTCGCTAACCAATGTCACCATAAAAAATAAATTAATTTAAAAAATTGAAGACACACAGAAAAGATAGGCAGGATAATATGTGATCAGAATCTGTCATCATACACCAAAATTAACTCGAAATGGATCAAAGACTAAATATAAGACATGAAACAATAAATTGCATAGAAGAAAACATAAATACTAAACTCATGCACCTTAGGTTAGAGAAGATTTATAAATTTGACCTCAAAGGAAAAGGAAGCAAAAGCAGAAATAAATAAATGGGACTATATCAAACTAAAAAGCTTCTATACAGCAAAAGAAACCATTAACAAAACAAAGAGCCAATCAACAGAATGGGAGAAGATATTTGCAAACAACGCCCCTCATAAGGGACTAATATCTAAAATATACAAAGAACTCATACAAATCAATAACTAAAAAACAAACACTGCAATTAAAAAATGGGCAGAGGACCTGAACAGAGACTTCTCTCAAGACTTATGCATGGCCAGCAGAAATATAAAAGGATGCTCAGCTTCACTAGCTATTAGTGAAATGCAAATCAAAACCACAATGAGATACTACCTCACACCTGTTAGGATGGCTATTATAAACAGGAGAAGGAATAACAAGTGTTGGAGGGGTTGTAGTGGAAAAAGGAACCCTCATACATTGCTGATGAGAATGTGAATTGGACAGCCACTATGGAAAACAGTATGGAGGTTCCTCAAAACATTATGACCCAGCAAACCCCCTTCTGGATATTTATTGCCCCAAACTGAAAACATTTATTCGTAAAGATATATGCACCCCAGTGTTCAAAACATTATTCATGATGGCTGAGACATGGAAACAACCAAAGTGTCCTTCGATAGATGATTGGATAAAGAAGATGTGGTACATGTGTGCAATGGAATATTACTCAGCCATAGGAAAAGATCAAATACTGCCATTTGCAACAATATGGATAGATTTTAAGATTATCGTGCTAAGCGAAATAAGACAGTAAAAGTTGAGAACCCTATGATTTCACTCATATGTAGGATATAAAACTGAAAACAACAAATGAACAAGACAAGCTAACAGAGACTCATGGACATGGATGACTGTTTAGTGGGTACCAGAGAAAAGGGGTTGGGGGAGGAGGTAGATAAGGGTAAAAGGGGTCAAATATAGTGATGGAAGAGATTTCACTTCAGGTGATAAACACACAATGCAATATACACATGATATATTATTGAATTGTACACTTGAAACCTATATAATTTTGACTAATATCACCGCAATAAATTTCATGAAAAAAAGAAATTAAAGTAGCGAGTACTAATTATAATAATGTGGTATTGGAAAAAGAGATAAACACGAAGTAACTAGTCTAGCAACAAATATCCCTAGAGTTGTGTTTTATTTCAAATTGTTATTTCCTTTAACCTTAGGCAAATCTTTCATGTCTTGAAATCTATTTCCTCATATGTAAAATATAGGTAATAAACATACATGACTCTCCTACATAGTAGCATGGTGTGAAATTATAAGGAATAAACGTGCTCCATCAGTTATAGAAATGGTCGAAGTTATTCTTGTCCTAAAACAGGACTTTAGAAACCTAAAATGAAGGAGCAGCAACATGTTCCATGACTCATTATGTCATAATTTAATGTGCCTGGGTGAGTTAATAGGTTACATTTGCATAAACTACTTATTTGTTTTTCATTATTACTTGCATAACTTACTGATAGTGAGCATACTATGCAATATCCCATTAAAATAATTCTCAGTTGAGATATTTAATTTAAATTACATCTATAGATGCACTCTTGCCAACTCTAAAACAAATTTCCCATGAATGTACCTAAAGTTATGAAATAAAGGACTCTCTTAATTGGTCTTATACATTCATATAATCTGAACAGTACGTTAGAAGCAATAAAAGTTGCAATAGCCCTTAGGACTTAACACATGACAAGCAGCCTGTGGTAAGCAATAAAGATTTAAGGATAACAATAGGGATCAGTTTTCTAAGTATACTGTTCACAGTGAGAGAGCGATAGCATAAAACATATTTTTATTTGTACACGCAAAAAGAGTCCCTGATAATAAAAATGTCACCATATGATTTTGCAAGAAATACTTCAACCTACTGCTCCTAGAGGAATTCATAACAATCTAACTAGCAGTTTTTGTTCTCTGTGGATTTTAAAATGCAAATTGATTTGTTCATTTTTCTGGTTTAGAAAAACAGAATATGTCCCTGTTGCCCCCTGAGATTCTTCAAATTTCCTTACTGAAGGCAAAGTACTTATTAATACTTTTGAGTAAATACCCCCAAGATCATGCCGAAAGCACAAAAGCTCACTAGGATCTATTGACTAAGTTTTAAGATCATATGGAATTTCAAACAACCAAGATTAAATATTTTAAAATATGTTATTTTTAAGCCAACTAAGATTATCATTATGTTTCAATTCTTATTTTTCTATGGATTAATAAACCAAGAAACAAAAGTTGTACCATAAACTCTTTATTAAGAAGTGCTGACATTAAAAATTATGTTTGGTATTGAAGGTAATATATTATACAGTATTTAAGATGTAGGTAGAAAATGTTATATAGATGCAAGAAGTCAATAAAAACTTTTTTTTTAAAATCACAATCAACCCAAAAGCTCTCAGCCAGAATAATACCAGTTAACAAATATATATTGTGTAATGACTATAAGTCATACACCAGACAGGGATGCTGCATAGTAAGCAATAAACATCACTTCCCCCATAGAAGGGAGTTTTGCAAGTGAATATTACAATGAAATGTGATAAATTCTATAATGTTCATAAGTTCAGTGTTGCTATGAGAATACATGCAGTGCCTAAAGATAGTTGAACAGGAGAAGATGTACGTATGGGCAGATTTCCGAAAGACTTCTGTGGCGGAAACCCTTTTGCCCCAATTGACATTTATCAGGACTTTGCCGTGTGACATAGTTAAAAGATGAAGGCGTGAAGAAACACAGAATGATGAGAGAGCTACAGGTAGTTACATACAGTTTGCCTGAAGATGGAGATGATAGGAATGGCAGGTGAATTCAAAGCATGAATCCCTTTTGTAATATACTAAGAACTTAAAGGTTGTTTTTTTTTTTTTCACTCTATAGGTGATAAGCTATTTTAATATTTAAGTGTAATTTCAAAGCATCCCTCTTAGAGACATTATTCTGACTGCAGTGCCAGTGGAAGCAGAGACAAGGAGGCCAAAAGAGGGAAACAAAAATATATGTGGAGAAACATAGAGACGAGGGGACTCAGAACAGAAACGCCTGTATAAAAGTGGTTTCCTTTAGTTATGCATTTGATGAGATAGGTAAAGGATAGAAAAATGTGTGTGCACTCTCCAGTTTCAGATTTAGATAACCGAATGACCCCTATGAAAAATAAAAAAAAATGTAGGAGTCAAGGAAGGCAGACACCCTAAAGGAAGAGATAGGCTACCTAATGAGTAGCTAAAGTTATATTGAAATTAAGGTATTGTCAAGAAATTAAAGATTCTTATATCCATCCAATCCTTGCACAGCTATAAATTCTAACCAAGGTTAAAAGCTTCAGAGTTGTGCAGGTGTGGGGAAATTTAGGATGGTTGGTATTGGAGTATAGCGTAGAATGGGTCACCAGTGGTGTTAGAATGGTATTAGGTGAATCAAAGAGCTTTAATACCAGAAATAAAAGAACTGGAAATTGTTATGGAGTCTTCAGAACTACACTATCACACAATTAATGATAAGCCTAGTTGCACACTTACCTGGAAAATCACAAGAGAAAACTATTGAGGCAGAATCAGATAGTTGTCTCCCCCATAACATCTGGTTACCTCTTCTTTAATAATAATAGACATCTTAGTAGAATATAGGAAAATCTAGGCAAAACAAATTTCCCAGGCTCCCACTCAGCTGGAAGTGGCCTTGTAATTAGGTCTCCAATAATGAAATCTGAGCAGAAGTGATATATGCACTTACCAAATCATACTGAATACATTGTGGACTTAAAAGCTGGAGTCAAAGTGATAATTTTAAACACAAGATCTAGGTCATGATTTGATGACAAAGCAACCACATAGATAGAGCTTTGGTCCTCAATAGCATAGAGATGTCAACCATTAACTGCTGATACTCAGACAGTGAATAAAAGTGAAATACATTTCTAATTCGATTAAGAAATGATTGTTGGTCTTTTTATTGTGACATATGCATGAGAAAATGTTCTGAAGTCAGTCTATATATGTATGGTAAATATACCACCTAGTTATTGTCATTCACTTTAATTTTTAAAATAAAACTGTGAAGAACATGTTAGATTACATTTTAGCAAACAAATACCCAATTTCTATGCTTTTAATGAAGAAGATAAATGGAGCTAGGATACTTAGCAATGCAGTTGTATATTTGCACAGAGCGAAGGTTTCAGATATGTGAACATAGACTAGAACAACGTGTAGAGGGACAATGTCATTCCACTCGCATCCTATCATATCTAATCCTATATATTTAGTCCTATAATATTCGATTATGCTGATGATTTCCTGTATTCTAAGGAGGAAGAAAATTAATGACAAATATTACATCTCAAACCGATAACATCAAGTAGGAGGTAATCATTATGGTTAAAAATGAAAACTAAATATGATTATATCATACCTGATAAATGACCTATAATGTTTATAATAGCTAAGGTACATGTCTAGACTTATACAAATTTAGAAGCTACAATTTAAACAAATTGCTTTATTTGTACCTTACACCAAACATTTGGGTGAGACAGTGTTAACTTTAAACATGACAAAATGGAAGCTTGGAGAGTTTAAGTTACCCAGTTATACACAGTAAGTAATATCTAGGTTATTTAACTCCAATATCTAATCCTATCAGCACTGTCCTAATCTCGTTTGCAAATGCAATATATGTTGATCTTTTACTGTAGCAGTGACTATGTTGTGCCCTTTACATATTTTAACTTAATTAATACTCTTCCTGATTAAAAAAAAAAAAAAACTGAGGTTCAGTGATGTCCGAGATTGTCTGTCTCATGTTACAAAATCTTTATGTAAACCCTAGTTTGTATGAAATGAAATTTTGTGCTTTGAACCAGTATTCTTCATAATTTACAAATTTGTTTGTGAGTATATAATGTCATAGCTGCAGTTATTAGCTATTAAGTATTAATTAGTAAAATGATCAAGGGAAGCCTCATTCATTAAGAAATATCAAGGCTGGATAATTAGAGAGTGCTTTGGGATAGTCAATAATAAGATGGTCGTCTGAGTGCCTGCACAAAGATTAGGTATTTATAGATGTTGAGAAGGCCAAGCCTATTCCCTTAACTTGAAAATAATCTCCCTCTGCAGCCCCTACCATGATAAATAAAAGCTCAAATTAATCTGTTGACATGAGGCAATGGTAGTTTCTGTTATTGAAATATTATCTGGAGAATATGATACATTTCAATCATTTTAGATATTACAACTTTCCTCAAATTAATTTATTTGAGTAATTTTTTTTTTTTTTTTTTTTTTTTTTTGCCTAGGAGAATCCTGAGCAAATAGACTGTAATAATAAGGGTCATATGTTGCCTGATGATACAATGAAGGCTCTAGACAGGTCTTGTGTCATTAAAAAAAAAAATTATTGTCCTAGTTTCTCTGATGTGCATACAACCCAAAGTAATGCATTGTTCAGATATGAGTTAGCTGAAATGTTTCTTTTTATTTATCAATATTTAAGTAAAGTATATATAGTTCATGTAATTTCTACAGGTTACACATATACATTATGATATATTCTTAATGAAAACCAGTACCTTTGTTTAAAACTGCCACAGCATGCAAGCTCTGTTCAGTGTACGTAGAAATTAAAGTTCAGGTTCAGAACCTATGTCTTCTTGATTTCTCTTTTCTGGGAAGAGGTGGCTTTCCTCAACACTGATTCATTTGTGCTTTCCCCGTCAGTGTTTTCTAGTGCTCTTGATGTTACCTATGTGCCGGCAATACTCCAAGATATGGTGGTAGAAATGCATAGCCTGTCTCCTGAGGTATACTTTTCCGTTCAAGATATCCAACAGGTCAGAGCATCTAAGCGTCAGTTCCAAGATAAATACTCTCATAAAGTGACCAGAGTTCCAACTTTATACTTTGCACTTCTACTAGTGCTAGTCTGTGTCATATGTTTAGTTCTAAAAATAGCTAGAATACTGAAATAACTTTACCCATCATATAGCCCAAGTTTCTGAAAGTATATGATACCCTCACTCATTTCCAAAGTCTTTCCTGTGGCTTGCAGTTTCCAGATTTATTTATTTTTTAAATCTCCGTTTTGTTTTCCTTGTGTATAACTACACAGACCAATGCAAGATTATTATTAGAAAATTTTAGTCAGTGTTAAATAGATCAGACAACAAAGGTATATTTCATATGACCTTAATGTAGTGCTTTTAATGTTAACTATGGGAACAAGTGTAATATTAGAAGTCAAAGACTGGAAAACTAACCAAGGCTCATTTTCTTGGCTCATTAATTTTGAAGTGCAGTTGTACTTGGATTGCCCATAAAGATGCCGAAGTGCAGCAGATAATACTCTTTCAAAACCACGAGGCAAGGACTGTTCATCTTTCATAAATTTTTATCAAGAAAAAAAGTGGTACGAATATATTACACATATTGAAAATGACATTTTCTCTTGTAATAAACCTATGGAATGGAGAGAGAAAACTAAAAGCTTTGCTATGTATATGAATCATGTACATTACACCCAAAGAAACCCAAATTAAAATCCATGGATTCCTAAGAATTTTAAAAGTAGTGAGATTTCCAAATTCTATAGGAACATTATATGTTAACAAATTAGGCAAATTGAGAACTCTCCATTAGGGAATAAAGAAATGTGACTTGGATAAGCTCAAAGAATTTATGTATATGTATGAATGCAATGTGTACATATACATGGATCATCAATTCATAGAAGATATATTCTAATCAAAATAAATACTTTGAATAAAAATACTTTAAATAAAGAAGAAACAATACATTATTTCCTTCAAAGCTTGAATGTGCATGTAATCAACATTTATTAAATTTTTATATTGGATCAGTCAGAAATTGTGGCAAATTCTGGTAGTAAAAATATTTGATAAAATGACATGTCTACTCTTAGGAATGTTGATACCATGTTGGGTGAAGGTACAGAGAATGCAGAGATGAAGGCACACATGCTGAGGTCAGCCAAGGAGAGAATTTTGTGGAAACAAACAACAAAAAAGAAGATAAAGGAGTAAACTTTGCAAAAGGAAACTTTTATTCCCACTTATTCCAGTCAAGAAATTGAGCTTGCCACCCATTTATTCTAGAGCAACAAAATCTCCATAGGAATGTCAGATAATATAAGGTTTCAAGTCTTATCTGTACCTGATGTTCATGGTTAAGGTAAGCATTGAAAAAGTTCATGGAGGCTCTTAAAAAGTTACACACTGTAGGTGGCCACTAAGTCCACTAACTGATCATTGAACTTCTACATCTATAGCTGACCCCAAGGATATCAAATCAATTAGACTGGAATTACGTAAAGGAGATCTCACTCACAGATTGAAGGGGATAGAGTGGTGTTTGGCAGCCAGGATTCTTGATGGCAGTCATCCTTGGAAGCCTGCTGAGCCACAGATCATGAAGTTTGTCTGAGTGAATTTGATTATGAGAAGCTCAGATGAAGGCTTAGCTATTAAAACAAATGACAGAAATTTAAATGAAAGAACCAGAACCCAAGCTTATTAAACTACACTCTCAGCAAATGTATTATTAAGTACAGCCTGGTAACTGGAGCAAGAAAAATGTCCAGTCAGGAGGACCGTCTGAATGCCACAGATGAAGAGACCTCAGCCTGATTTCCTGGAATCCCAAAAGTTGTCTTTAATATGTGGTCACTAGAAATGAGAGGAGATATTGAGATAGGTAAATTAATGCCAGATCCTGTGGGCCAGAAGATCCCCAAAGACTTCCAAATGTACAGATACAGGGTTTGAATATGTGTTAATTTGCAGACAGGTTATTATTATGGCAAGTGGGCGTGACATAAACAGACAGAACTTATGCCGCCCATATCCATTGTCATCCCAGAGTTTGAATGGAGAATAAGAGAAGATGCAGAAATGGAATCAAGGGCAAATTTCACTGAGCAAATTGGGCTCTTTCACACACCTCTTTGAAACCATCTCAATACTATAGCAGGAAGCTCAAGCCCCCAGTGTTCAGAGTATTCCTAATAACCAGGCTCTTTCTATTGTTTTTTAGGGGATATACTTTTGGTTGTTAATAAAAAATAATTTGGTTGGCTAAGTGTTCTTCCTCTAACTATTAATAGTGCTCTAATTAAAAAACAAAACATATATATATATATGTATGTATATACACACATATATATATAATCTTAACAGTAATAAAGGTGAGAGAGAGAGTTCTCTCTCTCACCTTTAGTACTTTAATTTTTACTATCTTAATAGCTCATTTGTCATCAAAATGTCAACTGCCCTGAAGTCCACTTTTCATTTAATTTTCTCCCAAACTAGACCATAAACTTTCTGAGTGTGTGAGAGGCTGGTGTACCCTCATTATACATATAGTGTTTTTCACTGTATTTTAAACAAGTAGGCAACCAGATAAAATTTTGACTAACATAAATATTGAGCTCAATTTTTCAATATTCTCTGCAGCTTCATGGATGTTATGACCTATTGAGTCTTCTCACAGATAAATAGGATGGCTCGCTTCAAGTGACACCCATTTACATTTATATAACTTCAGCCTTTAAAATATGCAAATATGACTGTTCGAAGCCTATTAGTTGTATACTACTGTTATCTAATTCTATAACTCACTATCTTATCTAAGAAATTATTTAATGTACTTTTTAATATTTAATACTTTAATATATTAGCACATATATTTTAATTAGCATGTGAATATTTATTATGCATGATGATTTAATTCTAAAAAAAACATTTATCTATTTCATGGTGCAGAGATCAAAACAGATGCACTACTTCAACTAGACTGCCTTGCAATATTAACCACATAATCTGACCAGAGATTTAAATATACACTAACACGAACTGACAATATTAATTCCAAATGCATATGGCTTTTCTAATTAGTTGTAAACTTTACTTGAATAAGCTACTGAAGCATATAGTAGAAGAAAGGAAGTAGTTCTTGGCAGGAAATAGAGTTTATTTCTTTAATTTGCTCAAAAAACATAGTGCAATATGTAAATCATTAGAGTAATATAAAAAGAAAAACATGTGGAATATTACTCTATGAGTCCTTGGATGGTATTTGTCAGGAGTACAAAAGTATAAAACTAAAAAAAAGGTATGAAGTTTTGCAGATTAATTATGTTAACCTAAATATCACTATTTAGCTGCAAATTGACTTCCAAAAGTGTTATTGGAATTATCTTTGAGACTATTAACCCAGGAGCACTTACCTTACTATAACAATGTCTAAAAAGGAAAACATTTATTTATGAACTGTATTATACAATATTAAACACTTACTTCTCAAGGACTGTTAAAGATTGCTAGAACTATAAAGTCTAAAGTAGCCATCTATAACCCTAAATTGCAGTAAAAACTAAAATTCTACAACACTCATGAGACCACTACATTGTTACATGGCACAGACTACATGAGATAAATTTGATAATTTCTGAAGCTCTTACATCAGGCCTGTGTGAATTTACAAAGCCGGTTTATCCTTAGAAAATTAAGAGTGGATGAATGAATGAATGAATGAATGAGTGAATTCCCTGATGATTTGTGTCTCCTTACACTTACTGCTGATTTAGCCTAAGATTTGGCTAGTATTGATAGATGAGTTCTGGGATTTTGTGAGATGCAGTCCCTATCTGTGATAAACAAATCAAGACTTCTAGTGGTCTTGAAAACACTTGATATTTCTCTCCTTTTGTGCCCCAATATTATTTCTCTCTTTAATTGAGAGAAGGGGTGTCATATTGGTTTTGGCCAATCGGATTTGAATATAGTGTGCTTCATATTCAGGCCAAAGCACTGAATTGTCTGTGCCACTCCTTTTTCCCACTTCCCCACTGATTAAGTCTTATGCCCAGACAGTTCTTAAGATGAACGCAGTCTCTGCCAGCCTTTACCCCTGATGACTAAAAACAAGAGCTCCCACTGCTGCACACTGAGCATGTACCACAAAAGAAAATTTTTTTTGTTTTTAGTTTAGCCCCAGATAGTTTCTGGTGAATTTCTTATTCCAATATTCTACTATAATCTATTCTAGTTTAATAACCTCCCTTAAAACTATACATATCGGAACTAAATGACTCTGATGTTCTCTATACCAGAGATCTTGACTAACATCCCAGACCTGTAGACTGACATTCCTCCATTTTTTTTTTTTTACAGTTATTCCTCATATCTATCTCTTCTGGATTAGAGATCATCCCAAATATAGAGCTATTTGTTTAGAAATTCCTAGCTATTGAGGCAATTTCTAGATGCAGCCTCGCTGCTTAATTTGCGTTCTCTGCTCTTTATTATTTTTTTATGGTAAGAATGGCATATATTTTTAAATGGGTTCTTAGGAATATTTTAAATTTATGTTTATTTTTTTCAGCTTTGTTGAGATACAATTAACATACAATATTGTGTAAGTTTTGAGTGCACAATGTTTTGCTTTAATGCACTTATAATTTGCAAAATGATTTCGACCATGGCCTTAGCTAACAGCTCCATCACATAACATAATTACCTCTTTTTGTAGTGAGAATATTTAGAATCTACTCTCTTAGCAACATTCAAGTATATCACACAGCATTATTAACCATAATCACCATGTTGTACATTAAAATCCCAGAACGTATTCCCCTTTGATCAACATCCAGACTCCTTTAGAGCATCACCTCAATTAACCCAGTGGAAAAATCTCCATGGGATGTATTGCTTACCTATATACCTTAACTGCCATATCCCTTACTGCCTATTTTTTTAAAACACAATTCTTATAGCTGAGTCTGTTTTCCCCATGTTGATTCTACTCTAAGCTCTAAACTCCAGTACGCCCTGTAGTAAACAATTTGAGTTTACCGAATACCAAATGGTGTTTTCCTGAAGAGTTTTTCCACCAACTAACTTGTGTGTTTTGATTATATTTTTGTTTTTGATTTAATTTTCCTTTTCCTCTTAAATTAACATAACTTGAATTGTTTGAGTGAAGTTAGCAGTTATTTGAAAGTCACAATTTTGAAAATAAGATGTGAGTAAAACTCAGCTTTTCAATACAAGATCACCACTATGAAATCAGTAAAGTCTGTTCTGCCATAATACTTGCTTTGCAAATGTGAATTTATTCCAAAACAACTGATATATTAGGAAAAATGCATAATGTGAATTTTAAGTTTGCTTAGATACAGTTTTGTCTGCAGGAAACATCAGGTAAACATAGAAAGTTGCACCCACTTGAACACAGCCACACAAGAATACATAAAACATGCACATACTTCAAACACATCCCAGCGACCATGGTCCACTGCTTGTGTTATGAGCTCAGCCATTCACATCTGGTCTTGTAACTTTTGGTCCAAATCAGATGAAACTCCTTGCGTTACTTTGTAATAACTCACAAGCTACAATCCTTCTTATGCTCATTTCTATAAGCCAACATCAGTTCTTTTTCAAGGTCAAGTGACATATTTATTGTAATACATATGTGTCTTAAACATTTAATATGCTGAAATGTGCTATTATGAATCATTCTTTTATATTATGTGTCACTGAGGAAGTTTTGAGTGCCGTGCTTCTAATCCCTTTTTTCTCTCATGAGACTTGTTTTATTGTGCAATTTTGCATAGCATGGTGATTTTTTAAAAATCCAATGCCATGCTATAGTAAAAAGACAGTACTTGAAATAAACACGAAACTAGTGGGTGGGATCTGTGTAAGAATGGATGCTTGGAGCTACCCCTACACTTAGTCAAAAGGGAATGTTGAAAAAGGGAATTTAAGGAATCACTGCAGTGCAATATGAAATCATGTGAGTGCCCTGTGTAGTACAGCAGGCAGATGGTCCCAAAACACAGCAATCAGAAAAGAATTGGCTTCTTTCAGAATTGCAAGCAAGAGATACCGAAAAAGCCATCAGGCATGCTAACAGGGTCTTCAGATCTTTCTGATAATCTACAACTGAAGAATGGCATTCATATATATGACCCAAATGAATCCAGTGATGTCGTATGTATATTAGCTACACTGCAAACACTAAAAGCAAACATAAAAATAACTCAAGAGTCATTCCTATTATAAATAAATGGCAAAAACTTGCCAGTGTACATTTTGCAAAAATGTGTTAAAAACCATTTGTGTAAATAGTGCTAGATGTTGGTTAGTAAAAATTTTTAAGTCCTAATTATTTAATACATGTCAGGTGAAAACAGAAGTATAGTTT
This sequence comes from Pteropus alecto, assembly GCF_000325575.1. NCBI lineage: Eukaryota > Metazoa > Chordata > Mammalia > Chiroptera > Pteropodidae > Pteropus > Pteropus alecto. The sequence continues at coordinate 3,407,369 of NW_006432227.1, read as the reverse complement.
AGCAGCATAACTATTAACATTGTTTCTTTTACTTGTTTTCTTCATGTTTTGTGTCATTTCTATCTCTCTGTCTCTGTCTCTCTGTCTCTCTCTATATATTTATTTTGGCTTATGCATCCTAAATTCCATTCTGAGTACATTCCACCACTATATTATCTATAAAACAATATTTAAAAAATTTTTCTTAGCTTTCATCAAGGAAAATAAAGTCTGTAACAAGTCTGTCTTACTGTGTATGTTTTGCTATAGAAGGAAACTTAAGAGTTTCTGTAATACATAAGGTAACTCTTAGATATATGTAGTTACATTTATAATTAAATTTGATCTAATATATTCAATCTAGATATTGTTAATTAGTACACTTTTTGTACAAATTTCAGTTCAAAGACTAAAGCAAAGGATTGCTAGAACATGTACAAAGAAATTAATACATGTAATATTATTGGATATTTTATTAAAATGAAAAATGATGATATATATGAAGGGCTTGGTTTGCTTTACTGATAAAGACTACTCTTTTAAAAATAATCTTTCAATATCCATTCATACATTAATTATTCAACAACACATTTATTGAATGTCTAACATAGGCCAGTAATTTTTCTAGGACATAAAACAGAATAAATGTCCTCAATATATATCTATAGAATATAGATAATATATGTATAGATAGATCAATAAATATAGATATATAGAACTTTTTTTTCTGTCAATGGTTGTAAGTGCTACCGAGTAAAATAATATGAAGTGTTGGATAAGATTAGGAAAAGCCTCACTGAAAGAGTTACATTTGCACTGAGACCTAAAAAAGATGACACAAGCCATGAAAATACCTGGGACTCAGGTTTCCAAACAGAGACACAGTGATAGCAAAAGCCTTCAGGCTGGACAATGCCTGGAGTCTTTGCAGAAAAAAAAAAAAAAAAAAGACTGGAAAAGAACAAGATAAATTAATAGTAGATGAGACCAAAGAGTTAATGTATTGCCAGACTATGTTTTGGAAGGTCTTAGAGACTTTGATTTAATATTGATTTTTATCTCTATAATTATGAGAGTGAGATGGAAAGCCATATAAAAATTTCAAACATAAGATTCAAAGGATCTGACTGTAGGATTAAAAAGATCACTCTAGCTGTAATGTCGAGAATACCCACCTTGTGGGGCAAGACAATCAATTATACTTTTATTATAATAATCTAGGAGACTGTGTTGGTTTGGATTGTTTGTATTAGTGTAGATAGTTAGATGTTGTCAAAATTTGAATATTTTTGAAGGTAAATGTGAGATAAGAGAAAAAGAGAAGTCAGACATATTTCTAAAGTGCCCCGGGCCACTGGAATAATAAAATTTCTATGTATTAAGTGGATGAATACTAAGAAATTAGTTTTGGAGAAGAAATGACAGTAGTTCCATTTTGGATGAGCGACGAATGAAGTAGCTATTATACATCGAAATGATACGTTAAGAAGAGAGTTGGCTATATAAGTCTGGACTGTCAGGTGAGTTCCAGGATGAAGAAATATACTGTAACCCGTTAGCATTTAAAGACCATTTAGAGGATTAGGTGAGTAAAGAAGTGGGCATGCAAAGTCCAGGTCATGAGTTTCAGGAACTCCAACTTTGAGAATCTAACAGATGATGGAAATATTTATAAACTGAGAAGAAGCAGTAAGCAAACTAAAAAATAAGTGAAAATAATATAATCAAAGCCAAATGAAGGAAATACTTTATAAAAGAGGATTAACTCTACTCTGTCAAATTTTCCTGATAAATAAAGTAAGAGACTAGATATTAAACGATGACAAAAAAATTTCAGCAGAGTGGTGAGGAAATACCTAAATAGAATGTGTTGAAAAGAGATAGAGTAGGTAGAAAAAATGGAAAGAATGAGCAAAGACAACATTTTTTTAACTGTACTGATAATAATTGTCCTTCTGGAGAAAGAGAGAAAGGTTATTAATGGGAAAGAAGTGGTAGACCAAGATATTTTTTAATAGGAGAAATAATAGAGATGTTACTTACTCAATGAGGGTTACATTGTGAAGCAAACAATCAAAAATGATAAAGGAAAGTAGCTGGAGCAATATCTATGAACAATATAGACTCAACAATACCCAAGGATAAATGAGAAGAAATGAGATCTAGCAGACATGATACAACTGGTGGCAATAGATAGATCACAGGATGTTCTTATAGTTACAGAAAGGAGAAAAGAATATGTAAGCTCAGACACAAATAAGTGTTTGAGGATAGAGATGAGAAATGGTGGGAAATTTCTTAATTGCTTTGATAGTCTCAGGTGAGGGGAGAAGCAACATCAAGAGCAGTTAATATAGTCTTTAAAACAGAAGAGGAGGTTTGAATTAGTAACTTAAAGAATTAGGAGAGTGAATGGACTACAGAAATAGATGAGGATTAGTGAGGAAAAAGAAAAGGTTTCTGAAGTTAGTGGTCATGATCATGAGGTTGGAATGAGATCCATCTGTGTCGTTGTGTGTTTCCCTCATCTATATTCAGCTGCCTACAGATACAGGAGAAAATAAAATTTGAGTTTACTAGGGTTTGAATTTTCCAAGTGATTATGAAGACTTCAGCAAGGCATATAAATAGAGGGAGCAAATATTAGATTGATTTTAATGCTGAGCCTAGGAAATTAAAATGAGTAGGTTGAGAAGTTAAGACAAAGAATGGGTGAATGACAGAAAAATGTAAAATAACCAAGGACGTCTACATCTCAGTGAGGACAAAGAATTGTGGAGTTGGTAATCTAGGTAATAAGTGGAAAAGGAAGTTTGTAGCGGTTGGAGAGTAGAATTCTTTAAATTGGGTCTGTTTTGAAATACTGTTAATGACAACAGAGTCTGACCAATGGTTTAAGTGGTTTGGGTGAGAAAGCAAAATGAGAACTATTTTTCTTAAATGCAACAAATAATTTTATTAAACTTACTATTATACACCACTAGTATAATACACAAACACACACACACACTTTATCACTAATCTCAGAAAAATTATATATTGTTTCAACTGTCATTAAAAATACAGAAATTTACAATTTGATTTGTCTGCTACTGTGTAAAAAATTACAAAGTAAATAATAATACTATAATATAGCTATATACATGGAAAAATTTGATTTTCCAATATGGAATTGGGTACAAGAATCATGATATGTCCATATTGAAATACTATGCAGCACTTAAAATTCTCATCTAAAAATATAATCATATAGGGAGATATTCATGATGTAATTATAAATATTAAACATGAATTTCAGTATATACAATATTGTCCTAAAATATAATAATAAAGAACATATATCAGATTTATATAATATACAACTATATTA
>NW_006432227.1:3392980-3403968 GCF_000325575.1 Pteropus alecto | reverse complement strand
TATATTAAAAATAAAATAATAATAAAGAGTATAATGCACACACATAATGTGCAAATGAGTTAATGATGGGCTCCTACATTTGGCCCTTCAAAGTTATGGTAATTCCTCTTCTATTTTTCTGCCTGTAAGATATCAGAGGTGCGAAGATAATTTGCACTTAGCCAGCCTTAGCCGTAAATGAAATAATGAATAATACATGTGTAGGATCCACTCTAGGAGCATATACTAAAACATGTTGGGATTTAGTGTGTAATATTTTAAAATAATGGATCATTTTAGCATGAAAACATTCTCCACATATTTGAATTAGGTGATGAATTAAAATAAGGCATGTTTCTGTAGCAATGCAAGATTGTTTGCTGTGACATAAGGAGCCAATGCTAGCCCCTCTATAGACCCGAGAGCATTTGCATTACACTGTCCATGATGGAGTGGATGCCCTCTGTAGGTGTCCACATTTTAAGAGGAGATCCCTGTGCTGCAAAAAAAAAAAAAAAAAAAAAAAGAAAGAAAGAAAGAAAGAAAAGAAAAAGAAAAGTTATACAGACCAGGTTCAGCCTCTCTATTCAACAGACTGTATATAAAGTCACCCAGCAAAATGCTTGAAGGCACATAAAGTGCCCAACTCTAACATTAAGCATTTAAGAATAGAATGAGGATGGGGAACATTTCGTTTGATATATATAAGGGAAGAAAGGATGAGTGCAGAGGAAGGATTTTTCTCTCTTACAGATTAAAAGAGGAAGCAATGTGGTTAAAAAAAAATTATTGCCTTTATAGGAATAAAACATCACACCATGTATTTCATAAATATAATAACTTATGAGTAGTTATGACCCAAAAGTTTCTAACAATGTTAACATCTAAAGTCTTACGTATCTGTGCATAATACTTTGTATAGATGAGGTAAAAGTTTGTTTCAGTAACATGAGCATTTTATAATCAAGGTCTAAATTACACAGCTATTTAATGTTGTGATAATTGTAGGGGAGGACGTTGGAATAATAGTTCAAATAACAAATAGTTCACTTATGTTACTCTTTAGATGCAAGTTTTGCCCGGTTTCCAATTTAAAGGGCCCAAATTACTTTTTCCCCATACTAGAAGCATTTCCATTTCTAAGTCTAAAATCAATTACTCTTGTCACAGAGTAATTAAATGAACTAATTAGATGTTGATTCAAATTAGACTACACTTCCTTTGAAATATTCTTGCCCTAAACTTTGACTATCAACCCTCTATTATTGGTATCTTCCTTCCTTCTTTTCTGGTTGTTTTCTGAAGGAAAAAAAAAAAAAAAACACTTCTCATAGGAGAAAATAATTACTAAATAATTTTAATTGTTTTTCACTCCTGGAAGCTGACAGGTTTTCTATAAATTTGAATACACAAAGAAATATATTTGTCTGTCTGCAATGCTGTCAACTCTGGTATTCAATTTAATTTCCTTTCAAATTTAATTTTGATTATTTTAGTGACTATCATACTGTAAATTGATTTAAATTTCTCCTGATGTAGCTCCGAATTACTTTGTTGTTCTCTGACTTATTGGATAAGATACTTTTTGCCTAATATTTTTTGCATTAGTTTATGATTTTCTTAAATCCTTATCTGAATTGATAATGCAGTTGTACTCCTCTAAGATTTTGAAGTCTAGTGCTGTCAGGTAGAAAACATAATCAAATCAAATCACAAGAAAGAATAAAGCTAAGGCTATTTCCCTGGAGTAAATATGCATTGTTGTATATGACTAAAGGGATTACAGACAGGAGTTTATGATGTTTTGCAATTTTATTATATTTAAATATGTATGGATATACTCATATCTTAAAGTAAATTTGTCTTTCTCCTTTTTTTTCCTAAGGTATATATTTCTTTCATCTAAAAGCAATAATGATAAAGGCAAATTCATACAGCATGGCAGTCATCTCTCAGCACTATCAATTTAAAATGTGATGCGTACTAACAACCTTTAATTTAAAACTATTCTGTGCTGACCAAAGGGAGTAGTGTTCCCTGATCTCATCTGTGTGTGTATATATATTTGCATGTTATTTCAAAGGTGGAGTCCATGATCACGATGTTCTGAAAACAACGTTAGCACAAGATTACCCCACTGGTCAATGCTGCACCCGTTCAGTGCAAATTTCTTGAGTCTATTTATTTGTGAACAGTTCACTAGCTTTGGAGCAATCTCTGAATCATTGCCCACAATAAGCAAGGTCTATTGTCTCATGTCCATTTCAGCATATAAAACATTATCTCTCACATGATTGGATATGTATCATGTGTGATCATTGTATTGCTATAAGTCAATTCTTCTCAGCTTTTACATACACTTTCTTTCTTCATCTTCAACTACACTCATTTAACCTTGGCTATGAAGTATGTAGAAGAAGGATATTATGCTTATTTTTAAACTGCATACACTATAATAAATAAACAATAGAAATCAAAACCCGGGACAATAGAAGTTAATGGTAGAGTTGGAACACTGGGAATCTAGCAGAGCCTGGATCAGGGCAGTGATAGACCTTAAGCAGTAGTTCAATAACACTTTTCCAGAATGTTAAAATTCTCATTCGTCAGCTCCAGGATATCTCACTGAGCCAAAATTTAAACACTAAGGAGAAACTGTTCAGTTTCAATCAACTGCTTACTGCTGGATCAGTCAGTAACATCCAGAAGTGCTCTGGTCACATAGCATTTACGTGACCACAGATCTGTTGCAAGAAATTCCGGGACTGACATGAGTCCAAATCCCCAAGAGATGTCTTTCTCTAATAGCATGGTAAGTGATAATAGGTTGCAAACAGCTACCATTTAAGTGATTAGTAATATATCAATAGTATAGTTAGTGGTAAATATAATGAGAGCAGCTAATATGACTATATATAGAGAAAAACATGGGGTTTATTTATTTTAACTGAGGACCTTTAAAATATATCTCACTGAATCATTACTCTTTGATAACTTTTCTAATGGTGCCAGAAACTCAGAGGTGTTGTCTTGCACCCACCTCAATCCACCTTGGCATAAAAACCAGGGCAAAGTCTCAATTTAGTTTCCAGTGCTCCTTATTTAAAATTTTATCTGTTGAGACATTTCTCCTAATCACTAATAAGTAAACATTCTTTAGTTGGGCCAGAATCATGTCTTCAACTCAGTTAAGGAGTAAATGTAATAGACATAGTGTCTAAATATTGAAGAAACCAAAACTGAAGATTTCTAGGCTGACCAGTATGTATCTAATTTCATTGGGTCAAACTGAACTTGGAAGAGTTTAAATACTTTCAGTGAATAAAGCAGGTGGAGCTCAAAGCAAAATGCATTTGAGAGAAAGAAAACAAAGAAAGGGGTATGGGAAAGTGGTACTCTGTGTGTGCGTGCGCTTTGTCAATGACCATTGGCAGGATCGAGCTTATGTCTATAAGCATTGGTGGATTTGGCACAAGATTCTTCATTTTTAATAAGAGACCTGAGAACCTAGTTTTTTTTTTTTTTTTTTTTTTCTAAAAGAAAAAATAGAATGCTAACTCAGAGAAAGGTATTTTTTTTAATAAAGTAGAAAGGCCTATTCTTGGTAGCCTATGGGATTTTTTTTTTCCGCTAGCTGACTCATGTTTTAGATTCTTCACTGACTTCTGGAAGCCTGTTTCTTCCCGTTATATTCTGCAGTGATGTTCATTAAATGTCAAGACAAGCTATAATTTCAATGAAGATTGTCATACATTTAGATGCTTACATTACAATGTAATGTGAATGCAAGTGATCTGTTGACGTTTTATACATGTGTATTTATTCTATATTAACATCTATAATTTAGTTTCCTCAACAGATCACTTATCCATAGATAAGGGACAGATTTTAAATATGCCTCATGATGCACTAGAAAAAGTAAATCAATATTATGTCCTAAAAGATGGACCGATTCTCACTGAAAGATTCTTACAACGATGCCATACTGTGTCTATGTAAGTAAGATATGTTATAATATTGCCAAACAACCTGGCATGTTAATTTCATATAGTTAACCAATCTAGACAATTCAAGTAAGAATGAATTTTCCCAGCAGAAGCTTTAAAATACATTACAAACTTTATCAGCCATCCTTTCTCACTTAACCACTTGTGGGACCAATTGATGAGTCCCATTGCCTCTGTAAATCATATTGATTGTTGCCCGGGATACACCAAATGCCTGCAGGAGGTCAACTCCCTTCTCGATGCCATTAACTTCCGCTTCTACCACTTGAGTTTTATACTTATAAAGAATGAGATATCTTTTTCTCTAAGGTAATTATGCCACTTGTCATTATATCTATGTCACTTATGTATTATGAAAATAAATTAAGATATAGTTGAACTAGAAGAAGTTTATTATTTTGATACAAACTATTTTATATAATCTAGTAAGGCAATAAAAATAATATAAGGGAAAAATAGGTATGAGACAGATAAGTGAAAAATCAGAATGTAAAAATAGATTTTTACATATTATATAAATCCACAAGTGTTTTCAAATTCTTTTTGCAGCATAGTGAAACTCAACTCAGAAATAATAAAGGATGTCTAATGGATATAGTTCATGCCTTGACGACAGTACCAAATGTCATTAAACCAACCTACATCTGAAAAAAAAAGCCTTCTTCATAAAAAATCTGTTTTTTATAATAAATTATATAAATACATATCTGTAAATGCACACATGCAGAAACACATGCAGTATCCATGTATAGAAATTTCCCTATAATTTTCATTGTTTACTTCAAACTTATTATTTTAAGAAACCAAATAAACAAGAGCTTTACTTATTTGACTCAAATATTTACTTCTATTTGACTCAGTCTTTGCAGACACAGAAAGAGCAGGAAAAAAAAACCACCCTGACTCCTGACTTTCCTCACCAATTACATTGTTAGGATGGCAAGTTTAGAGTTGTCAAGTTGATACCTCAGGTAAAAGATATACTGGTTGTTTTTAAAGATTGAGAAGTGAATTGTGCTATCTTTGTTTTATCTCTTATCACTAATATTATATTGAAAAGTGAAGTGTAAAATTGTAGCTCAAAGAACAATAGCTCCTGTTGCTCTTCAGTCACTATGCCATGAAATCTTGTACATTTTTTAGGTAGTTTCTTTTTTTCTTCACTAGACATAGATACTCTATCACAAAGAACATGAAAACACATAGGAAGAAGAGACATGATTTTTTTCTTGAGAATTCAGGAAAGACTGTTCCAACATCTGTCAATTTTTAACAGAATATTTTTCCTTTATTCATCTTTGATATAGAACACTACTGTGTAGCACAGTTTTACATTAATGGTGTCAGAGCAAAAGATTGCACTAGACAATGTTAAACAGACAAGGAAGACTATTTAAGGGGAGAGAGACCAGAACTCAGTCCGAAGTCAACTCAACTTAGATAAAGAGCAAGAGGGTTTTAATAGCTGGAGTGAGAAGAGGTCATAAGCCATCTGCTTTACACAAAGGAAAAGTAAACTTTCTCATATCTTTATTGCAGAAGTGAGATGTACACTGAAGTTAGGCTCCTACCTTCCCACAACATTGGGAGATAGGGGCACTATCTTTCTTGACCTTTAACTTTCAAAGGGATGACCCCCAGGTGCTTGAGAAACATATTCCTGGTTTGTAAAACTGGCAAGAGGCTTTTAAATAAATATACGTATGTCTAAAAGGGGCTGAGAAAAAACTGAGAAAGAATTTACAGTCACAAGTATTCTAAAACAAGAACAACAAACAGCAACAACAACAATAACAACAACAACAAAAACAAAGAACTCCGCTCTCAGAAAATGGTGTCAGGACTTATAGTCAGGAAGTAACCTGTAGACAATTTAGTCAAACTGAGGGGAACATTAAGGTTGCCTTACTGAATCTTGAAATGTGGCTATTATGAATGAGTTATTGAATATTTAATTGTATTTTAGTGTAGTTAAGGGAAATTTAAATCTAATTAACCACATGTAGTTTTGTTAAATAATGATCACTTCTTCCGATTTTTAATGTGTTGAAATATAAGACCTGAAGACAGTCTATATTCCCAGAATCTCCTTTTAACAAGCATATTCTAGAAAAAGAAACGAAAACTAACCCAATCTTATAGATATAGACGTTAAAATTATTTTAAAAAGAGAGAAAGAAAGAAAGAGGGGAGGGAAGGAGGGAAGCAAAAAAAAGGGAGGAAGAGAGGGAGGAAAGAAGGAAGGAAGGAAGGAGGGAGGGAGGGAGGGAGGAAGGAGGGAAGGAAAGAGACATTAATTTAATATAATGCCAAAGGTTGTTAATGCACTATACTGAAGTAGATTTATAGCAAAAATGAAAGAATATTTCATCACTTGGTTATTTATGAATATAATACACATTTCATTAAATCAAAGGGGGAAAATATGTGAGATAGAACTGTATCTTAAAAGACATTACAGCTTAGGGAATGTGGGTGCCAGGACTGACGGGCCCAAGTTCTGGCTGTGATCCAAGGTCTGGCTGTTATCCAAGGCCTGACTGATCCAAGGCCTGACTGGCTCAAGGTCTGGCTGGTCCAAGGTCTGGCTGGACCAATATTTGGCTGTAATCCAGGGCCGCGGCTAGGAATAGGAACCCAAACTTAGAACATAAGTAAACATACTTCAGCTGATTGTATCATGCATGTGTGGCTGAATGCCACTTTTATACTCTATTATACGAAGAGACATGCAGTCCCCTGGAGAGCAGAAAGAAGGGGAGAGCAGAAGGAGAGAGCAGAAGGGGAGCACAAGAAAAGGGAGCAGAAGTGCGCACAAGACTGCGTGCCCCGTGCAATAAACTGCACTCCCCAACAGAAGTGCGCTCTAGTCAGTGCCTCCTGTTCCATCCTCATGTCTGTATCCTGTGCATTTTTCCAGCTGAGGCTCACACCACTGAATCTTCCCTTCTGAGTCAGCAATACCCCTGACTTTGACAGGGAAGAAAATCTTGAAGTATATAGTCAGATGATCCAGGTTTAGGACTTGGCTTTGCCACCTTTGTGGTGTCACCTTGACCATTTCATGTAATTTTTCTGTGCCTATTTCCTTATCTGTAAAATTGGGTTAACAACAGTACCTCTTTCTTAAAGTTGTTTAGAGGGTAAAAAACACTAATGTATTTAAGTCATTTTACCGAGTGTCTGGCAAATAATAAAACCTGAATACATAGCAGATTATTATATTAGTTATATTAATTCTATTCTATTCTATTCTATTCTATTCTATTCTATTCTATTCTATTCTATTCTATTCTATTCTATTCTATTCTATTCTATATTATATTATTATAAATTACATTGATTTGTTTTCTACATCAGTGTCAGTTTTCTCCAAGGTTCTTCTTTACTTTCTTCCCTCTGTTATCATGGGCAACTTCATTCATTACCAAAAGATTGCTTTTCAGGTTTAACTAGTGAATCTCTGTTACAGCTGAGATCTCTATAAAGTTCATCTCTATAAAGCATCATATGTATTCTCGATTACTTATTATACATCACTACTAGGTTGTCCTTGGAATATCACTACATCAAATTTAAAATAACTACCACTACCCTCCCTCTCTCTGCTTTAACCTCATGTTACTTCTTACTTAGATATTCTTTATATTGAGTAAAACGAACTTGATTGTATATCTCAAATCCAAAACCTCAAAAATATTCACTTTTTTTCCATCACTTAAATTACGTGCCTATTGTTAATATTATATAGGTGAAATGAATAAGCAACCACCTTGGAAATTTTTGCTACATGGAGAGCATTTGTTTCGTATTAATGTCTAAAGGAATATAAGTCACAAAAAAAATGTACATTTACTCACATGTGTTCCGTATCCATCACCTTTTCATTTTATTTCCCCTCCCACTATTTGAATTAGACTTTTCATCTGCTCTTTACCAGGGTATAGAATTAGCCTCTGATTTTCAAGCTTCCCACTGAATCTTTCATTGCTTCAATATATTCAATGAGCTTCATTTACTATAGCTTATACTTTAAAACCTTTTAGTAGATTTTCAGTCCCTTCAAAATCATTGCCTGTCATGCCTCTCTATTCTTGTATCTCTTCAATTCGATGTACTCACTTTAGTTTCTGGCCACTCTCAAAACTGCTACATTTCCCAAACAACCCAGGTTTTATCCTCAGATTTTTTCTTACATACACTGGTCTTCCTTGTTTGAATCATTTTTTCCCCTTTTTGTCTGAAAAAAATACTATTTTTACCTTCTTTAAGACTCACCTAAACTGTTATCTCTTCAACGAAAATCTCTCCAAACTAAACCTTTGCATTATAATTTCTTCCACTATGCATACAAAACATAATATCTTATCAAATTATGTTATAAATATTTATATTATATTATATATTTATATTATAAATTTATAAATATTATAACTATGCTTCATTTTTTCTAGTACAGTGTGAGCTTTTAGTAGTTATTGTGTTCTTAATATCTGTACATTCATATAATTGATGACTTGTCTCAACCGATCTTTACACACATGACTAATATTTTGTAATATATGCATTATTTAAGAAAACATATTGTTAAAGTTTGTTTAGTTTTGATAACAATATGTAGTCTCTATTAAAAAGTGTTTTTAAAAATATCTGTTACCTCTAATCATTAAAATAAGAAAACTGAAATAACTAAATATTGATATTTGTTTAATAATTAAAATTTAATTCAATATATAAAAAGTTATTTAGAATAGTCTAATTTAAAATACAAAATAATTTGTATCTGATTATTTTAACTTTTCAGATACATTCTTTTAAGCATTGAATTTGTACATTTATTTTATTTTTTTTTAATATACTACAGCATTTCAGAGGATAGATCGCCATCTGGTGGAAGTTTTAAGTCCTAACTAACTGGCCTAAAACAATTTGTGTAGCTTGTTTATGATGTTATGAGCATGTTAATAAAAATTCTGGTTGCACAGTAGAAAATATATTAAATTAATGAGCTGAAGTCTAATAGAAAATAAAAGCAAATAAGTTTTAAAATTAGGCATGTGTGTTTCTGCTTGCCTTAGCCATTCATTTATTTAACAATGAATTTAATATTGTGAATCTTCCAAAAGCCATAAAAACTCGACAAATAGAGCAATAATCTATTGGCGAATGTTTGACTTCACTTGAGCACTTTTATCCTAAATCATAAACCAGAATTTACTTTTGCTAATATAATGCAATTTTACAAATCTCTAATTTTCTATTTTTTTAAAGAAAGTTTCATGCACAAACATTTTAAAACTGATCCCACTCATTGTTTCTAATGAGACAAACTATTGAGAATAACTCTAGTGGTTGGTAGAGTTTCTTTCTGAGATTCTAAAGTACTAATCATTACTCCAGTACAAGTATTGACGTCGACTCGAAAGTGCATTTCCATGTAATGAGGCTGGTATATTTGTTGGATACTTTTTATTTCTAAAAAATTAAAATTTAATATCACCATAATGGAATGTTTGCCAAAACATTCTAGGCTTGACAGTGATGATTTATGATTCTGAAACTATAGCTAAATTGCACATAGCCCTTGAGGAAATCAAAAAGGAGAATGTGTTAGGGGAATGAGGGCTACCTTGTGAAGAAGTAGGAGAGCTCAAGAGCAGACCCAGTTCAATTATTAATTAAATATGTGGTCTTAATAATAATGATAATCATCATAATATAATAGGAATATAAATATTAGTATTTATAATACATAATGCAAAGCAGTTTCATACCACATATTAAATCCTCACAGCAATCATATGATTGTCTCCTTATCTAGATTATGAAAATACAAAACAAGTTCAGAGATAAAATAAATTTCCCAAGTTTGAAGAGCTAGGAAATGCCACAGCTGTAAAATTCAACCAGACTACCTGAGCTTCTATTTGCCTACTGAAAACATAATAATAATATCTAAATATTTTTCAAGATTTTAGTTTCTTGTGCAGGTGAATTGTAATTACTAGGTTTGCTTATTGCAGGACAAATTAATGTGTTTTAAAATCATTTTATGCAATCAGCATTAATGTAATGGCTAGGTGTAGAGAAAGAGGAGAGAAAGAGAAATCAGGGGAATTTTTTCATAAGCTATATAAATGTCTAATCGAGGTAGTATAAACTTGAAACTAATAATAAAATATTTTAAGCATGTGTATTTTATTAGGATTTTATCATACATAGATGATATATGATAGAAATGTAATGTAAAAAAGAATCCAGAAAATGTATATATTTAGCTCAAATAAATTAAAACAAAGAGCCATAGCTGTTTTTATGGTTAGCACTCTAGAAGACCCCAAGGATTCATGTATAATACCCTTTTATAACAGACCTGTGTGTAAGCCTTGCCTTAATAATGTGATAATAATCTCTTTAATTTTCTTTAAAACTGTATCACTTATGTATCCGTATCTATACATAATTTACTTTTGCCTGTTTCCTTATTTAATCACACTACATGTTATTTGATGTCTTGTTTGTTTTAGTCAATAATACATTTGTGAAAATCGTCTATTATTGTGTAGATATTCAGTTTATTTTCATTGCTCTATGGTAATTCATTGTATTCATTTGAAGCAATTTAATTACTTATCTTATTATTGGTTTTAGTTTTTTTGCAACTTATTTATTAGATTTGTTATGAAACAATGCACTGGGATTTCTGTGCCATAAGTTATACACACCTTCAATATTATTCTATAATTTTAATCTAATTTTCTAAATGGTTTTACCAATTTACACTCATCCACAGAGTGAAATTGTTTATTTTGTTTTTTGCCACTTCGGTGGTTGTTTTAATTTGCTTTTCTTTGACATTATTAAGGTTGAACGCTTTTCCTTAGGACTATAGTTATTTGTATATACACTTTTGTGCTCATTTTTCTCTTATGCTACCTTTATTATAAATTTATGGAAGTTTTGAAGGTATAAAACCTAATATAGAGGTCAGGCCCATGAAGT
>NW_006432227.1:3335407-3392952 GCF_000325575.1 Pteropus alecto | reverse complement strand
AAGATGGTAATTTATTGAAAGATGAACATCATGGCAGTGACAAAATATTTGGTACATTTTTCACTAGCAAATAGATGATAGATAAATGATAGATGATAGATGATAGATAGATAGATAGATAGATAGATAGATAGATAGATAGATAAAAGACAGATAGGTGATAGATGGATAGATAGATAATGGATGGATGAATAGATGGATGGATGAATGGATGGATGGATAGATAGATGATAGATGATAGATAGATGATGATAGATAGATAGATAGAGATAGATAGATAGATAGATAGATAACATAATTTCGAGAAGTAATCATGAAGGAATGGGTTGGAGAAAGATTATATTCCAATTTATTTCTGATTACCCAATGACATATTTGTTTCTGAATGAATCTCTTCTTGTGATGCCTTTCTTAATACAGTAATACCTTGCTGCATGCTACACTTATCAAAGTATTGAAAGAAGAAATTAGCTCAGAAACAATTGTGTCATTGAAAGATTGGAAATGAAATAGAATAGAACAGAAAGGTTTAGAGACTTAAAGTCTTTTTCAACCACAAAGAATAAGAATAAGAATAAGGATAAGCATAAGGATAAGGATAAGGATAAGGATAAGGATAAGGATAAGGATAAGGATAAGGATAAGAAGGGTAAGGATAAGAAAGGAGAAGGAGAAGAAGGAGAAGAAGGAGAAGAAGGAGAAGAAGGAGAAGGAGAAGAACAACATTGATGAAGAAAATGATGAAAGTTAACCTTTATACAAGAATCAAATCAAGGATATTAACAATTATCCTATTGTTAATACCTCAGAATGAGTTATAGTTAATAAATTCATTCAGTTGGAAAAAAGTGACTCAGGGAAGGTATTAAAATCATACTACGTCCTCCAAAATCTGATAGACTCAAGGATTCTGAAAGTAAATTGAGAAAGCGACACATGGACACAATAGAAGCAGAAAAATAAATAAGCAAGCAAACAAAACCCCCCAAAACTAAGATATTTGTCTAGAAAAAAAACCAAAACAAACAAACAAAAAAAACCCGTGGTTATTGGCACATAAACCTGAGTAGAACAGAATAAAAACTTAACATATATTCAAAAGAAGTGAACTATCATTAAAACCAGAAATCTGGTTATAGTTTATCTATGTATCTCTATGCCTAAAATAACCTTTGAGCCTAATACTCTCTAAGCAGAAAATAAATAACTGAAACTTCTTTGCTTCTAAAGAGTCAACATTGAACACTTTAGAAGTAACGAAGACAACAGTAAAAAAAGAAGACCCCATCGATACGCAGAAATAAGGACCAGTGAGAAGAGGGGACTTAGGAATCTCTCCTAGAGAGATTTAGGCCTCAAACAAAGAACATACCCCAAACACCACTATAAGAAAGTATTTTTATAATTCCAAATCACATTACAGAATCACTAGGTACCACAAACTCTTTTATTTTTTTTTTCTTTTTTAATTATAACTCTTTTAAAAGAAAAACATTATGGTAAAATCTACATAACATAAATTGACCATTTCACCATTTTTAAGTGTACAATTCAGTGTCATTAAGTACTTTCACAATGTTGTGTAACTATCACCACTATTTACAAAAAAAAAAGTATTCTTTCTTTCTCTATGAATCCACAAACTTGTTCTCCCATCATTTCTCTTTCCAAATGGGAATATTTATTTCCATTTTATTGTCCCAATTCCTCCAATTCTAGATTATGTGTGGGGAGACAGTAACTTTCTCTTTCCATTTATAAGTCTTTGGGTTCAGGGTGAGCTCCCATCATTGAATGAATCACTTAGATTATGCTCCTTGAGAAGAGGGTGAGAGTATTTTGCCTGGGTGAGGAATAGTGAGCTGGGTACCTAGTGAATAGACAGGTTGACGGTGATACGCTTTGATGTTGTTCACAAATTCTTTCCAGCTTTTCTCTTTGCAGTAGCATGATAGAATCATGTATTCAAGCCCCTTTTTAAAATTTATTGTAACCATGTGGCTTCCATTTGAGTAATGAGCAAGAGTGACATATCACTTAGGGACAGAAACTTCAAGAGCCAGTTTGTAATACACTACATTCACTTCCCACTGCTATGGTGATCATAAATGTGTATATCAAGATGGAGACTCCATTAGCTTACATCACTGAGTCATTCCATGAGCAAATTCATCTAATGACCTAGTACAATATGCAGTAGGTGTGAAATGTAAATTTTTATGTTAGGCAAGTGAAATTTTGGCTTGTGTGTTATCACAGAATTCCTTCCCCTCTTGTGACCGTTACTATAATAATATGTATTTTTATCAATTTCTATAAGTGTATTGTTCTACCTAATCCTTTCTAAATAAAAGGATTTGTAAACACTAGGACTCTTTCATCCTACTTCCCACTGCTATGTTATTGTGTCTGTATTTTAAGTCTCTTTATTTTAAATACTCTGTATATTATGTTTTAAATAGTTAAGGCTTGTTAAGATTTATCCATATGTGTACTATTTGTACTGTTCTTTACTTCTTAAACTACCTCAGAATTTTTATCTTGAATTTCATTCCTCCTGACTAAAGGACAAGCTTGTTGAGTAATAGGTTTCGATATGGACATGATATGCATGCCTTAGACATTCTGTTCTTAAAGTGAAATTATGGCTACACTAATCTTTCATAATACATTCAAGCTGCTTCTATCAAACATCAAAAATGATGATTTGAGTCTGTTATTAAAGAGAAAGAAAAATGTGTCAAAGTCTTTTGTCTTCTTTCCAGTAAACAAATATAAACAAATAATTGATAGTTTTATTTATTCTTTGTAAAAGTTATTTTGGGGAAAGATTGATGCAAGTTAGCAAAAAGATTTGGAAGGACTTCAAGGTAATTTTTATTTGTTCTTTTTACAAAAGATATAAAAGCACTTCGAATCAAGTAGGAAGATACAGAATGCATTCTGAAGGATAGGCCGAGCATGTTAAGAACACCTTTACTTATGAATTCAAGTTGGATGGTTGTATATCAAAGATTTAAAGGAATGACCTGGAAGAAGTTCACCAGTGGTAATTAATTACCATGTGTCAAGAGGAAATAAATGAAGTTGCAGTTTAATGGTATTTTCCTCCAGTAACGTCAGCTGTGCTGTAGGTTATGTACCTATGCAAAATTAATAACATGCCTGCTAATGGTTACAAGTGAACACTTACTTCTTCTGGGTTTTATTTTAAATGAAAGGAATTAAATCCAATGATTTTAGTGAAATATGTAGCCAATAATTAAAACACTTACACACCTACTTACACAGAGTTATGTTTAGAATGCAAAGGAACCCTCAGGGCCACTTATTTTCCTAAGAATTTATTCTAAGGAAGATAATCCTGATGGTGAGGGCAAGATTTAGTGTATTAATAATTCTTTTTGTTATTTTTTCATACTTTTCTTTTTTTTTTCTGTAGAAGTAACACTTTACTTTCATCATTTTTTGAATTGATCTGGTTTATATTCTCAGGATCAGCCTTGAGTCTTTTCTCCTAATACTATTTCTAAATTTCCCATTATATTTAAAAGTCAATCATTTTTCATCATACTATTTAAAATAATTTCACCTTGGCCAGTTGCTTCAAGTGCAATATGATATAACAATTATAAATTATCAGACTGTAAGGCTCATGTATGACTTAATGTACATAAGTAAAATGAAAATTTATTTTAAGTTGCCAGTAGTTGACTTTTTCATTGAAGAAATCGATATTCTTGTGTAAACAGATGGATTACACTTTCTTTTTTGTAGGGAGTGAAACCTATTAGGTCAAAAAAGTAGCAAATTGGTCTTGTGTTAATGTGAGCATAATTTTAATGTCTTAGCTTTGTAAATGAAAAACTTCAACACAATGGGAGGCTAATCTGCTCAACATAATTATATAAAAATTTGTCTATGATATCAGTTACATTTTTACAGATTATCTTAAATTTGAGAAAAGTTGAGCCTACAAGTCAAAAATTTTTTTTAATAAAAGGTCTTACTTTTTCTTTTCTCTTTGATCCAATGCCAAAAGGCTAGATCATAGATTAAAAAGGAAGAGTCAGCGAAACTATCACTGGAGGAATAGGTTGACTATTACAACAAGGTGGCAAGTGAGGAAGTAAGCAGAGATCAAGTTGAGAACATTTCTAGTGGGATGTCAAGAACTTCAAGGACCAGTATTATTTAATATCCAATATAAAATTTCAGTTTTTGAATAGTACTTGCATCTGCTGACCAGAAACCTTTAGTAAAGTTTTGTTTAAAACCATAGATTTAATTAACTTTTGAGTATTTAAAGTTATCTATATACACACTTGGTTTGAAATAGCATTTTTTCACCATAGAAGAGGGAGAAGCTACTTAATAGATACCCAAGTGACATTTGCTAAACCTCAAAAATTATTTGGGATTGACAGAAAAATTGGGAGAATAAACAATACACAGAATTAAAAGCAGACTTCTTTCTTGGTACATTACAGTTCCCGCTGATGGCTAGAAAATTCAGAAATGCTCTGTTATGTCATGAGTGATCTATTTCCAAACACCAATATCTTGATTAATTTGCAAAACATTATCCCAAATCCTCCCTTGCTTATCATTGCTATTGTTTTGTTATAGTATATATTTTTTTATATTCATTATCATATACTATATTTGTTGTATTTATACATGCATGTCATACTTTATACTATTATAAACTTAAATAGATGGAATCATTTATTACATCTTCCACTGTTTATCTATATTTAACCTAAAGAATTCTTACTCACTTAACTATTATCTTTCTCTTAAAGTATTGATCCTTTCTGGTGCTTGTTTCAGTTCTAAATAATTTGATTTAACCACAATTTCTCGCTCTACTTTTTAAAATATTTGACATAACACTTTATCTTTGCTATAACATCTTTATTTATTCAAATAATTATTTATGTATTTCATATTAATTCCATAAAGATTTGTTACTTTTGTCAGCCAGAATAGGCTTTGGGTTTCTGTGGTAACAAGAAACGCAGGCAGATGTTTTTTCCCATATCACGCCTCCAATGAAGGAAGCTCTGCAACCCAGGGTTACTACTGATTCCAGGGGCAGAGAATCTCAGTTCTTTCTGCATGTGTTTCCATATGCATCTTGACATATAAAAAGTATTCTGTACAGTCTTGCACCAGCGATGTCATGACTCGGACTTGACATGATTCACTTCACCTCTACTTAAAATTCATAAACCACACTCAACTGAAATGGGGCCAGAAGTCTAGTCCTCAATATGAGCCAAAAAGGGGGCTGTTCTGGATATTGATAAGCAACACTTAAGACTCAACAATCTTTCTAAGCAGCAAATTGGAGATTCTGAGATGGAAAGGGCAGTCAGTGCCCTCAAAATATGATACAGGAAACTGAAAAAAGAAGAAGGATGGCGATTGATTTATTGTAGATATTCTGGAAGTACCAAGGAGGTAAAGAGAGAACTACTATAAAAATACGTAAAGGAGTATTTAAAGTATTTGTTGATATATTGTATAAATAATAATAAGGCCTAGTTCAAGATTTTCATGATAAAGCAATTTTTGACAATGAACAATAAAGTTTAATTAACTTTAGTAACAATGGAAGGTTACTTTCAAGGACCAGCATCACTTCCATGAGCCTAATGGCTGAACAGGCAGGAAACCGGAGGCCAAATCCATCCCTTCAACCTCCCATTGTGCAAATGGGCAAAATGAGGTTCGAGAGTTGATAGTCTGCCCAGTAACTGAATTATTTGCAGCCAAAGTGTGAGCAGAACTGATGCCAACAGGGTATATGATCCCCAAGTCCAGACAGGGCTCCCTCAGAGGTCAGCTCTTAAACTGATCCACTCCTTCCCTGAGGCTGAACTAGCCTCACTCGGGGGCAGAGGAGGAGGGGTGCAGGTCCTGGTGGGCGTGGAAGGGAAGGGTTTGTGAAGAGGCACCTGGAAGAGCAGTACAAGGGCACAAAGTGGTAAAAGAACCCACAGCTCACAGCCAGCAGGGAAGTCGGCACAGCATAGCTGCCCATGGAGGCAGGTCATTCTGAGTGCAGAGCTCTGCCACACACCTGGGCCTTCTCATATGCTCCAGGTCTCTGAGGAGAGCACCCTGCCCTGCCATCGCCCCGTGCTCTGGGAAGAGAGCCCTTCCTTTGCCGGTCACCTCACAACCAGGCCCGGCCTTAAATCTGGGAGTCATGCACAGTTATGCACTGCCAAGCACTGCCATGCACAGCCATGCACTGCCCAGGTATGGCCTCCCCCTGCCCCAGGCACTGCCCTTCAAGATGTCCAGGCATACCTCTTCCCCTTCCCCCAAAAAAGATGAGTATCTTCCCCAATGAAGATACTTATGGCCTCCTTTCAGAAATATGAATATGAATAAAGGAGTTAATGGATTTGAGGTTCATACTGATGGAAATGGGAAGCCAATTAAGTTAAAAGTATAAAGGAGGTTCAATTTGTCTTAGAAAAAGAGATTGCTAAAGTTATTCTGGTGACAAATGATATCAACCTTAAATAAGCTGATGACAGAAGTAGCAGAGAACTGGGCGTCAAGACAAATTTAGAAGACAAAACGGGCAAAACTAAAGTGCTTAGGAAAAGATGGCAGTCGTTTGTCTTTTTTTGTTCTACTAGTGGCCAGAAATGATTCACTGGAATAAAGACTTAAATATCACTTTCACATATGTGGGATAAAAAACAAAAATCAGTAAGCAAACAAAACGAATTCATAGACACATAAGACAGAATGGTGGTTACCGCAGGGGAAGGGCTTAGGGGAGGAGATAAAGAGGAGAGAAGGGGTCAGATATATGCTGATGATGGTGAGCACACATGGAATATACAGATGTCGCATTATCAAGATGTACACCTGAAACTGATATAATGTTATTAATCAACGTTACCTCAATAAATTTATTTAAAAAATCAATCTTACTCATTGACACTCTTAAAATGCAAACTTCTAGAACCAATTACCCTCATATACCCTTAACTTTCTCTTTGCCTAATTCCCCTATGGCCTCCAATCTGGCTTCTACTACTTCATAGCACTCCAGTAACATGTTTGGATAAACTCATTAATAATCTTTATGAGGCTAAAATTATTTTGGACGCTCCAACCTCACCTGGCTTGAACACTCATTAACATTCATCCAAGTTGCCACTCTATCTTCTTCATATGCTCTTTTCCATTTCCTCATCTGTTTTCATACCAATTCACTGGGCTTTAGGGTCTCAATCTGCTATGAGAAACTTTCCATTATCTAATTTTTATGTAATAAATACTGTAAGGCTCTTTTTCTTTCCCTGTTCTTCTCTGTACTGTCTCCCTAGTTAATTCAGTCTATTCTCATGATTTTTGCATGCACTCTATCCATAATTTATTGTGAAATTAATTTCTAATATCAATTTTCTTTCTGATTCCCAGAATTAACAGAAAAAGTCTACAATATTTAACATGCATCTGAATTTGAAATTGAGCAAATTTATATTCTTATTTTATGCTGTCCAAAATATCTCCTGAGCTTAGTAAATGGTACCACTAGCCACTTAATTTATCATCCCCTTTGTTTGCCACCATAATCCTTATGTTTACCTCCAACAGTGTATCTAATTATTCAACATCTCTGCCTACATTACGTGTTAAATATTCCTCAAATACATCCTTTTCCCTTCATCAGTACAACCACTTCCTTGCCTGAGACGACATCAGATTTTGCCTGCCCAAATGTACTAACTTTCTAGATAGGCTATCCACAGTCATTGTAACTGTAAAGCAGTTGAATTTCTACGCAGAACAATAGTGTTCTTGAAAGTTTCTCTATTATGTAACTTCCAAACTTAAAGCCCCGATGCAGTTTCTTGTGTTTTTAGACTCAGGTCTAAACCAGTTAACCTGGTCTATAAGGCCCTAACTGACTCATATCTACTTAACAGATTTTTCTCTTTCAATCATAGGATTCTGGAAAAAGCTGCTGTCACTCTGGCACATTTTCATCTAAAACATACTGGGTTCTTTCTGTGTCAGGGCTTTCATGCATGCTCTTTCTTTTGCCAGGGACACTTTTAATTCCCAGTTCAGTTCAAAAGCTACTTTCTCTATTCCAATCAATATATCCTAATTGTATTTCTACAGCACTGTTTACTTCTTTAGAGAAAATGTCAGAAACATATCATAATTATCAAATTTTACATATTGACAATCTCCCTGATTAGACTGTAGGGTTATAAAAGTAGGGGTCATTTCTTACTTGTTTACCACACTAATACCAGGTAGAGTGTTTTGCAGGTAGTTGATTTAAAATTCATATTTCACTGAGTAATGAATTCATGAATTAGACAAAACTGAATGTTAAGCAGATAGTGACATAAGTTTTGAACTTTTGAACACTGTATTTATGCTAAGAATAGTATTGATAACGTTAAATGATAATAATAACCTGAGACTTTCATTATACAGTCCTTAAAAATCAGGCGACCTTCTAATGACTTTACATCCTTTAGATGATTAAATTTATGGCCAACTTTCTAGCTTAGTTCTCTGAATGTCATCACATATTTTCACCATTTTCACTCTAGGCACACCTTCATTTTCCTCTTACCTCTATAAGACATAAGTTTGTCATTTTTCTCAGTAACTATCGTCTAACGCAAGATCATAAATACAATGTGCTAAAGCTCCATTTTCTCTGTTAAACAAAAGAGTACAAGGGATATTTTTTTAGTTAGTATCTTTATCTAATTGTTTATTATGATTCCCTAAGTGCAGTGGATGCTCAATAAACTTTGGGTAGGTGAAAATAATGAGGAGATATGCCTATTAAAATAACTAGAATTCAATCAGGTGTTTTAACATCCTCAGCAATTCGTGTCTTTGAGAGTTTAAATAAGAATCTCTAAAAAAAGAGCATGACTGTGATTAAAAAATAAACTACCATTTTAGTTGTATGCATTATTCATTTGTGAGTAAATTTGATATCAGAAATATGAGAAAAAGGCTACTGGATAAAAGGTGTGGCTCAGATCATTATAGTAAAAGAAAATCTTGATATAAAAAATATGTATGGTGTGGGGAAGACTTCTATTCCCATGTATATGAGAATCATTTTACCAAACCTGAAAGTAGAATAAAGGGACATTTTGAAATTATTTAAGAAAATATGTGTAATCTGAAAACTGCATATTCTGAACAGATTCTCTGATGGAAGCATTGAAAGAATGAAGGCTTAGGAACTGGTTCTAGGTTCCATGTCTCAGGAAATCTATGACAAATTTAATGATAACAAGCTTGATTGTGTAGCAAGTGACAGTCTAGTATGAGGAAAGAAAGCTTTAATAAAACATTAGTGTATAAACTGGAAAAAGTTCAATACTCCAGCTGCCTTTTGTGTAATAGAATGTATAACATAATTCCAAATGCATTGTTTCCAGACCTAATTGCATAGTAATGTTCAGATCAAAGAAATAGGTAACATCTTGAAAGTATGAGCTAGGTTATGACTCAGATAGTTTAGATGATTATACTCTGCATTGCATGAATAAAGTTATAAAAATTCAACTTAAAATGTAATTACGATGAAAAATCATTTTGTTAATGTAGTCTACCTGATTGCTTAATGAATTCTATTCCTTTTAGACCAAAATACATGCTAAGCATAGGAATATCTTCTAGCTGTAGGTGACTTTTTTACTGACAAAAAGAATCTAGACATGAGCAGTCAAAAGATTATACAATTTATTGACATGAAGATAGTCATAATTAAAGTTCTAGACTATGTACATTTGGAATCATTTTGAAGAATTATCAAAATTGACTACTTTAGATAATGAGCTTTCTCAAATTATTCTAGTCTAACTTTTAAAGGTTCTTAAAAGTATTCCATATTTGAATGGAAGTAAATTCCAAATATTTACCTATTTTATTCCATATTAATGACTAAATATTTTCAACATACATATTTACCGATGTAGAAAAAGTTAAAACACATATTATTATTTAAATTATTTATTTCCAATATAATTTATTTTATCAAATCGTTGTTTATTGTTTATAATCAAAATGAGCAAATTTCTACACATAGATGAAGCTTAAAAAATGATAAAATTTAAAATAATCAAGAGTTTTTGTTTTTTTAACATTTAGCTCCCTGATTTAGATAAAAGCAACACTAACACTTGTGTCATTTAAGGTCTCTATAAAAAAGGCCATGTTATTTAGAGCATGGCCAAAATTATATTCTCAAGGTCTTCAATCTCTATCACACTCTGTATATTTAAACCAGGAAGTTTATAATTCTCTTGGGTTCACATGAGGTATACTTGTTTCCTATTGCTTCGTGAAAAATTACCACAGACAGTATCTTAAATAGGTGTTGTAAGTCAGACATCCAGGCTGACTCATGTGGCTTGTCTGTTAGGGTATCACAAGGCCAATGTCAAGGCGTTCACCCAGTTGAACTCTTATCTTGATGCTCTGGGGGAGAACCAGCTTTCAAGCTCATTTAGATTTGGTATAATTGAGTTCTCTGCAGTTAAAAGACTGAGGCTCTCATTTGCAGATTGGCTGTGAGCCAGATTGGCAGCTCTGTCAGTTCCTAGATACCTTTCTTTGGTCCTCGCATGTTATAGAAGAAAAATTGCACCTGATTACATAAAAACGCAAGGAAAAACTTTTCAACACTATTGCAACAGGTGAAAGAGACCATTCCAATAGAGGAAGTAGACACTCTACTTTAACAAAAGGCATGAAGATTTTTAAACACTGCAGAAAGCTAAAGAAAAAGTCCTGGAAAATGTCCTGGAGGTTGGGCAGTGGGATTCGGCCATCTGTGTTTGCAACTACTGCTTATTGAAGTTAGGCTCCTACCCTCCCTCAGATACCAGGAGGTGGCAATGCTATCTTCCTTGATGACTATGTTTTAAAGAGATGACTTTCAGGTCTTTGAAAAAATCATTTCTGGGTTGTGGAAAATTTATATCTCAAAAGGGGCAGAGAAAGAATTTAAAATTTCAAGTTTTCTAGAATAAATGCTCTTGGAAAAGGGAAGTCAGGGGCCTGTAATAAGGAAGTCAAACTGAGGAGACTGTTCTTAGCATCATCTAATTCAGAGTGGCCCCTACCCTCAAAGCCAGCAGAGTGACTTTGAATCAGTCTCACGCTCCATGACTCCTCTTTTTGTCCATCTGGAGAAAAGTCTCTGCTAATAAAGGATCATATGATTAGATTTAGTCCACCCAGGCAATCTCTCCTTGCCACACAATGTGCCATAATCATAGGAATGAGTTTCATCATATTCACAGGTTCCACCTATAAATCAATGAGGTCGGGAATTCGAGGGTGAGGGTCATTGAAAGTCATTCTCAGAATTCCATCTACTAAATGAGGTGTGCAGTTTCTTCTTAGATTATAATTCCTAGAAACGAAATTTAATTACTATTCAGGGCTGTACATTTTGAAGAAGAGAATGAAAGACCCCCTCGTACACACTTCCATTGTTTCTTTATGAGTAGGAAAATTCAGTAGGTGTACATCAGTGGTAATTGTAAGAATGTTCCAACTGGCTTTCTCCCCACCCCTTCGCACCTACTTATTTTCAGTTCCATGTGCTCTTCACATGAATAAGTGAAAAAACGCTTATTTTTGCAATCCTGAGTTCTAAATTGTGTTACTTCAAGAGTTGCTTCTTCGGGAACTGTAAATAATCTAACACTTCTTTCTGATACCTGAGATTATCAGAGAAGTTGCCCCATCTGCATAAATTCACAGAGAGCCTTCTCTGGATAGTTATGATATTCTATCTCTGATTTAAGAGGCGATGAATTGAGTAGGGTAAGTATATATGAATGAGCCTATCCATTTTAAACTATGTGGCATCAAACAGAAAAGAAATGCATATTCAGAATACATAATTTATTCAATTTATTTATTGATTTTTATTTTCAGAATTTTCACTTGTTTACCAAATGAGTTACCATTGAAAGTGTCATTCGTTTTAAAGTCAAAGTTTACAATATGCACATGTGTACACTCTGAGTAATATTGTAAGGAATATTTTGATCAGAATTATTAGGTGTAAGTGAAAGCCGGGAACATTTGGCAGGGCTGTTACTGCAATGATGCACTTTGAGCAGAAGGCTGCAGTATTAGATCACACTGAACATCTCTAGAGATTGAATTTATCTCCATTGAATTAGCAACTAGCCAAACATTTTAATATTCCTACTCACTTCAAACATCTTCTAGTTTTTGTTTTTGTTTTTCTTTAAATCAGGGATTCTTTGGACTGATATGTTCCAACATGAAAAGCAGTGAAAGCACCAGCTTAGGCAGCTCATAGGACAGGAGAAAAAAATACAAAGCCATTTGTTCTAATTATGTATTATGACTATATCAAGGTTGGCAAAGTCCTCTACACTCAACTGTACAATCTAACCATATTTCATGTGTATCATTGTGAAATATAAATTATAGAAATATCAATTACTTGAAAGGTTAACAGATCTATAAGAAAGGATAGTAAACAAACATTTTAAATAATGGGTGTGACATATATTAATCAGTAGAATCACTTTTGAATCATACTCATACTTGTTTTAAAGAAAAAATGATAGTTTTGAATAGAAATTTCACGTTTGTCTTAAACCTGTTAGAATCACTTTATTCTGTTACACTAAAGTTTTGTAAAAGATATGCAAAATGGTAATATCATTTTTATACAGAATGTTTTTCAATACTAAAAGAAAAATCTTCACTTTGTTTCCTTAATGAACCTATGACTTTTACAATTTCAGATAATCTTAGAACTCATCTTCTTTCTTTAATTTTCTTCTCTTTTTGTATATATTTCTCATTAAAATGTAAGCTGATAAAGTTTAGCTGAATAGATATGCCAGAAAAAGATGTATTCATGTAATACATTCTTGTATTTTATGTAACAGAAATTTTAGATAACTTGATAATTTATAAATTGTTCTAGGTAATAGGTAAATCTTTATAGATTGTGTGATAAAATCTATGCTAAATCTTTACTATAGAAATCTAGTGTCACATATGTTGAATTTCTGATAGCGCTAGAGGGAAATTTGGGCCAGAGGGATTTAAAAAAGAAAAGAATAGCTACAAATGTATACCAAGTGAAGGTCCTTCTAGGTTCTTAAAAAGTACTTAATAATTAGGAGTGTCATTGCCAGAGAAGGGACAGGTTGCCTCAATCTCAAGTTGTTTCCATCCCTCCATTCCAGGTATCATCTCTGATTTTCAATTCCAAAGCAATTCTATTATTGTAGCCAGTTTTCCACTCTATTGAATAGGGTTGGTGATAAATTTTATAGTGGTAATTCTTCATGAACCATGACTTAACTGCACTGGGCTTCCTACTTCACTTGTTTATTCAAATAAAAACCAGGTAATCAAGTAAAGTTTCAAATTTCCATTTGAAAATTTGATCACGATCTCCCTCTCTTCCCCTGTCAAGACTCAGTTTCAAGGGACAAAATGTTAAACTCAAGCTGGCTTAAGGAGAAACACAATCCTATTGGTTCACAGAAACAAAGGAATCAAAGGAAAAGTCAAACTTTAGTAAAACTGGGTCTGACTGCTTGAAAACAATCATCAGAAATGTCTTTTTATCCAACTGTTAATGTTACATTTTGCTCTGAGTTTGTTTCATTCTCAGGCAGTCCCTTTCCAAGTGGAATAGAAGGTGTCTACCAGCAGGTTCAGGCTTTTATTCTATCATTGCTAGTAAATGAGTATGTCTCTTTCTTAATATAGCAGTCCCCTTATCTGAGGTTTTGCCTTCTATGGTTTCAGTTACCTGCTGTCAACCACAGACCCAAAATATTAAATAGAACATTACAGAAATAAACAATTCATAAGTTTAAAACAGTGCACTTTTCTAAGTATTGTAATGAACTCTCATGCTCTGACCCACTCAGGACATAAATCACCCCTTTTTCCAGCGTATCCACACTGTATGTGCTACCCACCTATTAGTCACCTAGTAGCTGTTTAGATTATCAGATAAATTGTCATGATATCATAGTGCTTGTGTTCAAGTAACCCTTATTTTACCTGGTAATAGCCCCAATACACAAGGGCAGTTTAAACTCTATCATAGGTACGTATGTATGTATTGCAAAAATATATAGTATATATAGGGTTTGATACTATTTATGGTTTCAGACATACCCTAGGGGAATCTTGGAACACATCTCCCAGTATTAAAAGGAACTACTGTACTTTCATTATAAATTTCAAAAAGAAAAAAGAAAAAAGAAAAAAGAAATTTCAAGACCAACTTAGGACATGGACCCATTTAAAATAGGTCATTTTTAGGAGGAAATGCTGTGAGTAGTTCAATGTTGATTATGTCTATCCAAAGGTAAGCGATGCTTGATCTGAAATGTGCAGACCTAGAGTGGGCAAAAGTAGTTCCCCACAGTAAAATTGGTGTAGTTTTAATAAAAGGACACAAATTAGATGCTGGTAGGCACATTAGGTGACAATCTCAATACTTCCTGGTTCCAGAAAGCCCATCCAGTGTTCAGAAATTGAGGTGGTTCATCACTACTAAAGATAATTGCTGTATTTTCTCAATATATTTCCCTTTTTCTGTGAACCATACTGTGTGTTTTGAGCATGGCTCTTTTATAGAGCCAATAGTCATAGTAATTTACTGGGTGCAGTAATCATGATATAATATATGGGTATAAAATAGGCCAATTAAAACCATTCCTGGCACTTGTTTTGAAAATGAGGAGGTAAGGGTTTGGGAATCAATCTCTCTTGGGACAGAACTACAGGATTTATCTGTGACCATGTCAGTATAAATGATAAACAGTTTCTGCGAACTAATTCATATAGAAAAAATAGAGATGAAATTTAGTAAGGAGTTCTACAGGCATTTGATATACTTTTAGTTACCACTGAAGCCCTTATTCTATAGAAATTGAATTATGCACTCCTTTCTTTTCTTTTTTTTTTTTGTTGTCCTAATAAGTGAGTTTGTGATATGCTCCTTAAACTGAAACTAAGATATAATTTAAAAATGCCGTTCTTTTCCACAGATCCTGTTTATAAAAGTTCCACTTTTCATATGTCTGTGACATCTAAAATAAGAAATCATTTGTCAGTGTCCGGTTACTTCTAAAACAACTTACAGAAATTGGGAACCTAATTCTTATATGTCCAAATTATATCTTTCTTATTAAAGTTTACTAACATGTGAAACTTGAAATTGAAATACTGAAAAATATTTCACTGTCTAGATGAACCAGTTTATTTACTCATTTACCTTCTGAAAGATATCTTAGTTGTTCCAAGTTTTGGCAATTATGAGTCAAACTGCTATAAGCATCCATGTGTAGATTTCTGCGTGGACATAAGTTTTCATCTCCTTTGGGTAAATACAAAGGAGGGTAATTGCTATATCATGTGGCAAGACTATGTTTAGTTTTGTAAGAAAATTGTCAAACTGTCTTTCAAAGTGGCTGTACCTTTTGCATTCCCACCAGCAATGAATGTGAATTCATGTTGCTTCACATTCTTGCTAGCATGTTACGTCAGTGTTCCAGATTTTAGCTGTTCTAATAGTGCACTGTGTTATCGCATAATTCTTTTAATTTGTATTTCCCTGATGACATATGATGTAGAGCATTTTTCATATGCATATTTGCCACCTCTAAACTTCTTTGGTAAAGTATCTGTTAATATCTTTGGCTTATTTTTTAATCATAATTTTTTCTTTTTAATTGTTGAGTTTGAAGAGTTCTTTGTGTATTTTGGACTAATAGTCCTTTATCAGTTTTGCCTTTGAAAATAGTTTCTCTCAGTCTGAGGCCTATCTTCCATTTCTCCTGACATTGTCTTTTGCAGAGTGGAAGTTTTTAATTTTCATGAAGTCTAGCTTATCAGTTATTTCTTTCATGAATCATGCCTTTGGGGTTATACCTAAAAAGTCATTTGTCATGCCCATGTCATCAAGGTTTTTCTCTTATGTTACCTACTAGGAGTTTTATAGTTTTAAATTTACATTTAGGTCTGTAACTCATCTTGAGAAAAAATGTTTGAAGGGTTTAAGGTCTGTGCTTAGCTTCACTTTTTTTTTTTTTTATATTTGGATGTTCAAATGTTCCAGCACATTTATTACCTTTGCTCCTGTGTCAAAGATCATTTGACTCTATGTATATGGGTCTTTTTTTTTTTTTCTTTTTGGAATCTATTCTATTAATTAACTTGTCTATTTTTTCACCAATACCACACTCTCTTGATTATCATATCTTTATAGCAATCTTGAATTTGGGTAGTGTCAGACTTCCAACTTTGTTTTTCTTCTTCAGGATTGTGTTGGCTATTCTGCATTTCTTGCCTCCATAATTTTTTAAATAGATATAAGACTTTCTTATTGTGTATTTCTTCTTATATGAGTTTGTACAAATTGTGTCTTTCAAAAAATTGGTCCTTTTCATACAGATTACCAAATTTGTGGGTGTAGAATATAATCCTTTTAGTGTCTATGGGATCAGTAGCGATGTTCTGTATTTTATTTCTGATATTATTAATTTGCATGTTCCTTTTTTCTTAGTTAGCCTTGCTAGATGCTTACGAATTTTATTAATATTTTTGAAGAATCAGCTTCTGATTGTCTTAATTTTCTTTATTAATTTCTTGTTTTAATGTCATTGACTTCTTTCTAATTCTTATTATTTCTTTTCTTCTACTTACTTTAGATTTAATTTGCTTTTTCTTTTAGTTTTCTGTGGTAGAAATTTAAATTATTTTAAACTAATTTTTAAGGTGTAAGTTTAGTTGTTTTTTTCAGGATAAAAAAGAAAAAATGGCAATCTCTAACACAATTATATTTATGCTCAATATAACAATAGATATTATTTTAATCTTTGTGTTATTCATTTTTCCATGTAATGATTATGTGGTCCACACATTATTATCCATCAGGTTATATAAAATGACATAAAATAAGGTTTCATAGTTTCATATAGATTTTTCATGACATTAAGTAAATATAGTTAGAACTCAAAATGGAAAAAAAAAGTTGTTTTCTGAAAGCCTTTTCAATGCCCCTGTTATCTTTACAATATTAAAATAAATAAATAAACAGAAGAATAAACAAATTGATAACTTAGAAATGTAACTCAATAAGAGAACATAGGCAGAAACTTCAGGTTAGAAACTGAGAACCTATTCATTACAAAGTACTTTGCTATAAATGTCCTTTTTTTTTTCTTTTGAAGAATTCTAGAAGGCAACAAGACAATCATAAAACCAATTGATTTAACCACATTGGAAGTGGTAAAAATGAAAGTAAGCCCTTTTGCCGGAATTATGCTTTCTTTTTATTACTGCACAGAATAAATATCAGTATAAGCACTTATGGTGAGTGTGCAGATGGAAGTTAGAAACATGTTACTGGACACTGAGGGAAAGATGTTATACAGTGGCAGAGAATTGGATTGAATTATGTTCAACTGTTGAATGAAAAATAGAACTTATAAGCAAGAAACATGTATAGTTAGCGGAAAGATTCTAAACAACTGTTGAAGGTATGCTTTGGTTTTTCCTTGCTGCTTATAGTAACATGTGAAAGGAAAGATATAAAATGAAGAAGGAATTGTTAAGCAAAACACACACACACACACACACACACACACACACACATACACACACACACACACAAAACCAAATCTCACAACTAACATAATGCTTAAATACATTTCTCTAAGATGACAAACAAAACAAAAATATCTACTCTGAATTTTTAAGGAAAATTTATTAGTGTTTCTAGATAGGGCAATTAGACATTGAAAAATAAAGGCATCTAGATTGATAGAAAGAAGTAAAATTATCTCTATTTTCAAATGCCATGTTTTTATAAATAGAAAACCATAAAGAATTGTTTAAAAATAACTTAAAACTAATAAATAAGATTAATAAGATTAATATAAAGAATTTTAATATAGTCAGTAAAAAATCCAAATATGAAATTAAGTTAAAACATTCCATATAATAGCATCAAAAAGAATAAAATATTTAGGAATTCATTTATGAAACATAATGCAATATTTGTATAGTGAAAACCGAAGACATTGAAAGAAATTAAAGATCTAAACAAATAACAAAACATCTCCTAGTCATGGATTTGAAGACAATATTGTTTGGGAGGCTGTATTTCCCAAATTGATGTATAGATTCAAGACTAATCCTTATCAAAATCCCTGCTGGGTTTCTTGCAAAAATTGTTAAAGTGATTCTAATTTTCATATGGAAATGCAGACACACAAACAGAGTGGTCCAAACATTCTTGCAATAGAAGAACAAAGTTAAAGTCCCCACGTTTCTTCATTTCAAGATTTACTATAGCAATCAACATAGTGTGGTATTGGTATATGGTAAACACATATATCGATGAAATGTAATTGAGAGTCCAGAAATAAACCTTACTTGTGTGGTCAATTGATTCTAAACAAGGGCAAAAGATAATTCAGTGAGAAAAGAATAGTCTTTTCTGAAAATATTACTGAAAAAAACTGGATATCCAAATGCAAAATAATGGAGCTAGACCTTTTCCACAAATTATACACAAAAATTAACTTAAATATAATAAATAATTATGTAATAAATGGAAGTATTAAAAATATAAAACTTATAGAAAAAAAGGAGTAAGTCCTCATTATATTTGTTAGGTCAATGCTTTCTTATATATAACACAAAAAATAAGCACAACTGACCAAATTAAAAAATAAAGTGGCCTTCATAAAAATTCAAAACTTTTGTGCTATACGCAGTATCATTTCATAAGGAAAAAGACATTCACACGAACAAGAGAAAATATATACAATGATGGGAGAAAATATATATAATAAATGACTTTGGAATTTGTATATTCTGGAGTTTTAAATTATCAGAATATATAAATGCATTAAAGACAAATTATCTTATTTAAAAAAAAATATGCAAAAGATCTGTAAAGACATTTCTCTACTGAAGATGTACAAATAGCCAAGAAATACATGTGAAGATGTTCAACATTACTAATTATTAAGGATATGCAACTCAAACTCTGAATTATCACTTCATATCCATTAGGATAGTTATAATCCAAAAGATATCTGATAACTGTTGTCAAGTCTGCAAAAATGTGAAGGCTCATACTTTTCTGATGGGAATATAAAAGCGGTTTATTTTAAAAAAAATTGTTTGGCATTTCCTCAAAATTTAAGCATAGTATTACCAAATGGCCAAATTTTCCACCTCTTGCTATATATCCAGGAAAAATAAAAACATATATCTACGTAAAAATTGTATACACAAGTTCATAACAGCATTTTTTATTTTAGCAGAAATACAGGGAAAAAACTGAATGTATACTACCTAATGTATACTAATCCCATTCAATGAAATATTAATCTATACAATGTGAATGAAATACTGATACATGCTAAAGACTATGTATTATATGATTGCATTAATATGAAATGTCCAGAACAGGCAAATCTATATAGAGACAGAAAGTAGAATAGTATTTTCCTGTGTCTGGGGGACTGTAGAGTGAATGGGAGTGGCTGCTGAAGAATGTGGGGTTTATTTTTAGAATAAAAGAAATATTTCATATTTAAATTATGTTAATGGCTGCATGACTCTGTATATACTAAAAACACACACATTGAATTGTACACTTCCAATGGGTATATTTTATGTCATGTAAATTATGTCTCACTGAATCTATTAAGCAATTTAATTAAATTTGTTGTATTGATTTTTAAATTAAATTATTTTATCAATATCCCTGTGGAGTGCTCATCCTTTTTTTTAGATTTGAGTTGTGATCATTTTTGTACGTGTCTACATATTGATCTCAGTTTGATTTGCATGTTTATTAAAATCAGATCAGTCATGAAATACTCTCCTGGAAATGATTTAGATGGTGCTAGAAAGAACACTGGAAACTGTAAAAGTCGAGTAGTTATGGCAGTTATGCCTAGACCATTGCTATTCTAAAAATCCATTATAAATCATGCTAAAGATCAGATACAGGGACAAAAAAATGTCAGCAAATATTTCCCTTTTGAGAGAATTATTCTTTTATATCTTTCTATCAGAGAGATACAATTGGATGAAAGACTTTGCTAGTCATATTAGTTTGTCCTAGTGTATTTTTTGCTTCACAGTTGTCCACTTCTGCATCTATATTGTCATACAGTAAACCACAAACATCTGCAGCAGGGTATGTGTGATATCATGAGCTTTAGAGAAAAGAAGATTTGGATTGAAATACAATATTTTCACTTAAAAGATTGCACAAGCTATTTAACCAATAAATCTCAGTGCCCTCATTTGTTAACAGGATAAAAGAATGCATACATTGCAGTACTATTGTGAGAATGAAATTAAATAAAAAATGCTTAGTAAATATCCCCATGCCATATCTTTGGCATTTGTATGATGCTCAAACTTTTTGAGTGTGGGTATTATTATGTATGGTTGTGTTTATATGTGTATATAAAGTATTTATATTTTTACTGTATTACAATTTTATATCTCTTAATTCTGAGAGCTACTACCTAAAAATTTTCTACAAATTTAGATATTATTCTGAAATCTGCTTAATTCTTGAAGTTTAGATATTAGAGACTATATTTATATAGTTTGATTGTCTTGATTTTGGTACTCTTGCTTTAGACTATTTATTGAGGTAATGTTTGAACTTAGTCAAAGAATAATTGTTAGAGAATTTAGCACTTTATACTTTTTCATATAACCATGTGTTTATTTATTTTTACCGTTACAATTAAGTTGGGAATAAAATAGTTTCTATCTATCTCAGATGGTAAACTATATGATGCTAACAGTGATTTTAACTGAATAAAATAATTTGTTATACTGATAAAGATTTCTAATATTTTATTTATCATGTTAATTAGTTAAATAATCTTAGCTGATATATGAAACTTTAAGAATTGGAAGCTTAAAGTATCATCATGAATTGTTGATATATAGTCATTTCACTTGAATTTTCTAAAATAATATTTATTAGTCCAAAGTAAATCTTTTGAGAAGTGAAGCAAATCTATTTCCCAAAAGACAGTACATCATATGGTGTTGGAAGCAAACACACACAAAAAAACTGACAATGTATTTACATTTGCCTCAGAGGGACTGGTATTTCCAAATTTTGTGACAAAAATCTAATACTTTGAAGGGAATTTGATCTTTCTGACAGTTCTACTGAGTTGTCATCCAAAAAGCAAAAAGAATTTTGTCACTTTCAGGAAGCCAAAGCAACTTATTATTAGAAGATAAGAAAACATAATGGGTTTTTTTCATGATATTTAATACAGTGTATCTTTGGTTCTAGAATTTTAGACATTTCATTTTGGCAATATTGTTCTATATTTAACTGCCTAATATTTTTTGGTTATGCCATTTAGTTGTTATTGTCTGTATCTGTTCATGAATAAGAGAAAAAAAGGGAGGAAGAGAGAGAGGGAAAGGGAGAATTCATTCATAATCACTTAAAATAATAGCAGAGCATTATTTTTCAAATATTTAGCATATGTCAAAATTTAATTTTTTGTGTATTTCATTTTTCCTCTTATGTTGTAAAATTTATAAATTAAATAATGTTTATTTTCCATACAATTTTGAATAGCATATCATTTATCATTTTTGGAATGTAGAATTTCTAAAACACACACACACACAATTTATTAGGTGCTGATTACCTTTTGATTGTAGCTCTCCATTTTTCTATATTCAGTGTATTAGAGTGTACGATAAATTTTGTGGGTAAACATCCTATGAAAAAAAAGGATTTCAGAGGTAAAACAGATTTTTCTAAATATCAGATATGCAGGGGAGGGGCAGTGCCTACCTAAGTGATAGCCAGTGTATCAGAGGAATGTAGAATAGGATACAAAGTTGAGTGAAGCCTACAGATGTGAAAAAACATAGCTGCAAGATATGGCTCAAAATAAGATTAAAATTGGAATCTGGAATCATACTGAGAATATTCTGAAATATGACAAACTGTGTGTGGCACAAGACTAGAATGAACTATTAGACTGTTGCCTAAAAGAACGGTCTTGTTTACATTAGGAATTGTATTTCCAATGTGTACCTTAAAGAATTAGATCCTTCTTGGATTCACAATAATAATTATGGTTATAGATCACGGCATTTGCCAAAGAAAGTGTAGAATCATGTAAAACAGTTTACCCATTTGAATTAAAAAACTTTAGATAATTTACGCATTTATTTATTTATTTTGATTAAGTTTTATTGAAGTATGATTTTCACATAATAGTATTAACCAGTGTACAATTAATCAATGTACAATTTGATAAATTTTAAAAATGTTTGTTTAATTTAATCATTACCATATTATGATATAGAACATTTCTATCACCCCAAAATTTCCCTCATGAATTTTGCAATCAATCTTCTCCCAATACCCTCTATCAGCAATCAATTAACTGCTTTCTATCACAATATTAAATAAAATTGTATATTATTCAGTCTTTGGAGGCTGGCTTCTTTCATATATATTTAAGAATTATTCATGTCTTTTGGGGTTCCTGGACCCAATTCCAATATTGTGTAAGGACAGGGGGCTTCCCCACACCAACAAGCAATTCTGGGATACTAGCTGGATCGCCTATAATTTAACTCAATTCTAACAGTATCTACTAAGAAATAGCATCAGATCCCATAGGTTAAGAGTTCTGTTCCATAAGACTGCAAATTTGCCCTTGCCCTGTTCACTTTAGATACCAGTCTCAAGCCCAGTTTGTTACTTGTACTTCTGACTGGTGATAAATAAGTGATTACTACACTCCCCTCCTCAGGTTCAATTAATTGCCAGAGTGGATCATAGAACTCAGAGAAATATTTTGATTACCAGATCATTGGTTTGTTATAAAAGATATAACTCAGGAACAGTCAGATGAAAAGGATGCTAGGGTAAGGTCTGGGGAGAGGATGTGGAGCTTCCATGCCCTTTTTCGGTGCTCCCCCATCCCCAAACCACCACGCGTTCACCAATCAGGAAGCTTTTTGAACTTCGTCCTTCGAGGGTTTTATGGAAACTTCATTACATAGGCATGATTGATTAAATCATTGGTCATTGGTGATCAATTCAACCATCATTCTCTAACCCCTTTCCTAAATTTGGAGGGGTTGGGTGATGGTGGTAGTGGTATGACAGAAAATTCTCTCTCTAATCACAAGATTGGTTCCCATCCTTAACTGTGATCCAAATGTCACTTCATTAACATAACAAAAGACAGTATGATTATTTTCATCACTTAGGAAATCTCAAGGGTTTTAGAAGCTCTGCTTCAGAAATAGGTACTAAGACCAAATATATATTTATTACAAATCACATATCACATCATGTGCTTGTATGTATCAGAAATCATGTTCATTTTTGTGTTGATTTCAATTTCATTATATGTATATACAACAATTTATCAAAATTTCAGGTACTATGAAGAAAGCTGTAGTAAATGTCTGAGTTCTTGTCTTTAAGGTACACATGTTTAATTTACTTCGGTAATTACCTAGGTGTGAAATTGCTGATTCTATGGTAATGATAGGTTTAACTTCACAGGAAATCATCAAATTGTTTTTTAAAGTAGCTAGTCTATTTTGCATTGGAATGCATGGGAATTCCTCACCAATTTTTGGTAATAATCAGTCTAAAATTCAATCATTCCAGCAGGGGTGTAGACATATTTTATCATGATATTAATATGCATTTTCTAATTACTAATAACACTGAGTATCTTGTCACATGCTTTATTTTTATTCTAATACCTTCTTTGGTGAAGTTTATCTTCAAATACTTTTAGCAATTTTATTTAATTATTTTTATTGTTTATTAATAAGTTGTAAGAGATCTTTATTTTTTTTAGATACAAGTTATTTATCAGGTATATGCTCTTCTAATATTTCATCCTAGTCTTTCACCAGTAAGTATAATGTTAGCTGAAGTATTTTACAGTATGCCTTTATTAGCATAAGAAAGTTTCTATCCCTGCTTTGCTGAGACTTATATCATAAATAGGTATATAATTTTATAAAATTCATGAGACTTTAGTGATATTAAAATTTGATTACGGAGAAACAATCGAGGGTTTATCCTGTATCATCATATGAAATATAGTACTAGATAACCAAACAGTGTATTATCTTTTTAACAATTATTTCAATTAATAAAATAAACTTTTAGAATTAGAATATCTCAATTTTGCAAACACTAAATAATGAATAGAAAAATAAAATATTTAATTTTATTTATTTATTGTTTTTCTCTAACATTTTTCATTTTATTATGTAGGTCAGAGTTTCTGACTTATATCATTTTTCTTTTTCTCTGAAGATCTTATTTTGACATTTATTGCAAGGCAATCTTATTGTTGAGAACGTCCATCAATATTTATTTGTCTGAGAGATTTCTTTTTCTCTTTTTCTTTTAAAGAATAATTTTAAAAATTGTGGCCCTACCCAAGCTACATCCAGTGGTATCCTCAGCATGCCCTGTGCCCTTGCTGAGCAGTTCCAAGACCCACACTGGCAGTAGCCAGCCTTGGTTTCTGGCATGGCCTCTTGAGGCAAATATAAGCACAGCACAGGTGGTAGCCATCTGTAGATTGCTTACTGACTCTTACCAGGTGGCCCCAGAAGGCCACAGGCTGGGGCTAATCTTGGTCTGCATTTGGACCTATCTCAAGACAATGCCACTTGGCACCACCAGACACCTACTACACAAAATCACATTACTAAGATCATGAGACTTAGTAGCTTTATCTAGTATATAGAAACAGACATAGAAAGGCACCCAACATGGGGAGACAAAGAATCATATCCAACCTGAAGGAACAAAATACAGCTCCAGAAAAAGATCTAAACAAAGTAGAGTCAAGCAATATGACAGATACAGAGTTCAAAACACTGGGTATCAAGCTGTACACCTGAAACTGATATAATGCTATTAACCAATGTTACCACCAATAAATTTATTTAAAAAATCAATTTTACACATTGACACTCTTAAAATGCAAACCTCTAGAACCAATTACCCTCATATACCCTAACTTTCTCTTCGCCTAATTCCTCTATGGCCTCCAATCTGGCTTCTACTACTTCATAGCACTCCAGTAACCTGTTTGGATAAACTTGGGGAAGAGTAGATGAACTCAGTGAGAACTTCAACAAAGAGATAAAAAACATAAAAATGGAGATGGAAATTATAAAAGGGAATCGATCAGAAATGAAGAATACCATATCTGAGATGAAGAGCACATTATAGGGAATCAACAGAATAGACTAAGAGGAAGATAGAATCATTGATATAAATGATGGGGCAGCAGAGGACACATAATCATAATGGCAACAAGAAAAAAGAATCCAAAAAAATGAAGATAATTTAAGGAGACTTTAGGACAACATCAAGCATAACAACATTCACACCATAAGGGGCCCAGAAGGAGTAGAAAGAAAACAAGAAGTTGAAAATCTATTTGAAAAAAATAATGATAGAAGAATTCCCTAACCTGGTGAAGAAAATGGACCTACAACCTCAGAAAGAGCAGAGAGTCCCAAAAAAGATGAATCCAGAGGCCCACATCAAGACACATCATAATTAAAATGCCAAAGATTAAATACAAAGCGAGAATCTTAAAAGCAGCAAGAGAAAAGCAGTTAGTTCTCTCATAAATTCTCTCATAAAAGCAGTTAGTTCTCTCATAAATTCTCTCATAAAAGCAGTTAGTTCTCTCTCAATTCTCTCATAAATCTAAAAAATATTATTTATTTTCAATTTGTTCAGCTTTGTTCTTATTGGGAGACAGGAATGACAGGAGACAAGAGAGCGCCCATTAGAACGGCAGCTGATTTTTCAAAGAAACTTTGCAGGACAGAGGGATTGGCACAAAATATCCAAAGTGATGAAACACAGGATCTAAACCAAGATTACTTTATCCAGCAAAGCCATCATTCAGAATTGAAGGACAGATAAAGAGCTTCCTGGACAAGAAAAAGCTAAAGGAGTTCATCGCCACCAAGCAAGTATTACGGGAAACATTGGAGGGACTTATTTAAGAAGAATAAAAATATATGTATCAAAAATATGAATAAAGAATAGCAATAACTACAACTCTATCAACAGTTCTTCAACTAAAAAAAAAAAATTAAGTGCTCTAATCAAGAGATTGGGTGGCTAAACGGATAAGACAACAAGACCCTTACATATACTGCCTTCAAGAGGCTCATTTTAGATTAAAAGACACACACAGATGGAAAAAGATATTGCATTATGGATTAAGAGGGTATTGTGCTGAATGGAGTAAGTCAGATAAAGACAAATGCCATATCATTTCATGTACATGTGGAATCTAAAGGACAAAATCAACAACAACAAAACCCAGAAATAAACTCATAGATAAAGAGAACATTTTGAGGGTTACCAGATAGAAGATGGGTTGGGGGGTTGGTGAAAAAAGGGAAAAGGATTAAGAAGTACAAATGAGTAGTTGCAAAATAGTCATGGAAATATAAAGTATAACATAAGGAATATAGCCAATAATCTTCTAATAAATATGTTTGGGGGCAGAGCGGTGCTAGATTTATTGGAGTGATCACTTTGTGAGTTATATAGATCTTTAATCACTATGCTGTACACCTGAAACTAATATATTATTATATGCTCTCTATAATTGAAAAATTAAAAAAAATATTATTTAAAAAAGGATAATTTTCACTGGTTACACAATTCTAAGTTGGCGATGGTGTTTCAGCATGATAAATTGTTTCTCTCACTCTTTTTGCTTGCACTATTTTAAAGAAGAGTGTGATGCAATTCTTATCCTTGTTTCTTTGTAGGTAAAATTTTTTTTCCTTTCCCCCATTCGGCCCTCTTGGAGTTTTAAATTTCAATCTAGTCCACACTGAGCCTTCAACAATCCATTAATTACTATTTAAAGTGTGCCTACCTACATTGGCTCCATTGATAGGCCTCTGCTCCTGGGCTTCTGTTTCTCGTAAGCTATAATTCTCTATATCTGCTTTTCAGGGCAGCAGTTTGATCTGTTACCTCAATTCTCTCATAAATCTAAAAAATATTATTTATTTTCAATTTGTTCAGCTTTGTTCTTATTGGGAGACAGGAATGAATATCCCCAGGCTCTTAACATGTTAGAATTGAAGCTAGTAACAAATGTAAAACAAAAATTATAAAACTTACAAAATGGAATGAGAAAACCTAGGTAACTTTGGGCTTTACAAGGAGTTTTTAGATGCGACACCAAAAGCGTGATGTATGAAAGAAAAAGAAAATGATGTTAGACTACATTAAAATTAAAAAAGTCTGCTTTGTTAAGGACAACATTAAGAGAACAAAAACACAAACTATTGACTGGGAACAAATATTTGCAAAAGGCATCTGATAAAGGACTTGTTTTAAAAACTACAAATAACTAATAAAATTCAACAAAAAGTAAACAAACAACACAATTAAAAAGTGGACAGGTCTGAATACATACCTCACTAAAGAAGATACACAAATGGCAAATAAGTACACAACAATATACTCAACATTATAAGCCATTGAGGAGCTCTAGATTAAAATAAGATACTACTCTACACTTATTAGCATGACTAAAATCCAAAACCCTGACAACAAACAGCAAATGCTGGAGAGGATGCAGAGCAAAAAGAACTCTCATTCACTGCTAGTAGAAATCAAAATGGTACATTTGCTTTGAAAGACAATTAGGCATTTTCTTACAAATATAAACAAAAGTCTTACCATACATTCCAGCAATTACAATCCGAGGTATTAATGAAGAGTTGAAAACTTTGTCTAAAAAAAAAATCCACGCACTCAAATAGTTATAGCAATTTTGTTCATAATTGCCAAAAGTTGAAAGCAACCAAGATGTTCTTCAATGGGTAAATGGCTAACCAAGATGGATCGTCCATACAGCGAAATATTCCATTCATCAATACAGAGAAATGAGCTGTCGAATCATGAAAAGACAAAAAAGAACCTTAAATGCATATTGCTAATAAAAGAAAGAAGTCTGAAAAGACTATAGACTGCATGATTCCAACTACATGACCTTCTGGAAAAGGCAAAAGGCAGGGAAAAGATTAGTTGTTGCCGGTGAATAGGGAAAGGGAAGGAAAGATGAATAGATTGAGTACAGAGGACTTTTAGGGCAGTAAAACTATTCAGTATGATTCTCAAATAATTTAGTACATGGCATTATGCATTTGGCAAAAACCACAAACTGGGCAACACAAAGAGTAAACCTATTGGCTCATCAACTGTAACAAATGTACAAAGCTAAATCACAATGTTAATAATAGGAAAACTGTAGTTAAGAAGAGAAGTATATGAGAACTCTCTGTACAAGTGTTCAAAGTTTCGTAAACCTATAACTGTTCTAAGTAATAAAGTCCATTTATTAGAAGAATAAAATAGAAATAACCTGAGATTATATATACCAAGAAGACAATTCTGTGTTTCTTTACCTTAGAACTATTGACTAGAGGAAGCATATCACAGATAATTTTTAGGATATTGACAAAATTTCTGTATCTGTATGAAAATTTCCATCCTGATCATTTAAAAGTTTTATGAGATTCTCATTATAGACTTATAGACCTTGACCTCCAATTTTAAAACTCATATTAAAGAGAAAAATGGTAACATGAGTATTAATTATGAAGTCCATAATTAATTTTTAATATTTATACCTATTCTTAAGCTAGTATACTCATGTAAAACACTTTTTTCACAGATAAATCATTTTTGTAAGTCTTGACATGATAATTAAGTTATAAATTTTTTTTCCAAAACATAAAGTAATTAATATGTTTAAAGAACTCTTATCCAAATTTTATAGTCACATATTTATCAATTTTCCTTTTTAACACCATTGGCAGCTTACATTAAGTTTTGACTTCTCCAGTGATTTTTCTTTTCTCAATTTAGAAATATTGACATATCTTAAGTGATTTCTGGTAGATAT
Source organism: Pteropus alecto (assembly GCF_000325575.1). Taxonomy (NCBI): domain Eukaryota; kingdom Metazoa; phylum Chordata; class Mammalia; order Chiroptera; family Pteropodidae; genus Pteropus; species Pteropus alecto. The sequence goes on along the minus strand of NW_006432227.1, from coordinate 3,363,877 downwards.
ATTTTCATCTAAACAGTGTTCATGCCGTGAAGAACTCTGGCAGAGACATCATTTTGACTAAACTAATAACAGTTTTTATGCCAATGGGAGGCACAAAAATTTGACTTCATACTTGCTGTGACTGTACTGCAGTGAAGATGGATCATTCAAACTATTTTGATTAAAAATTCCTATCCAAGTTACATAATGGTTTGGCCACTGTGAATGTAAAATAGGCTGTATGAATTACTGCATATAAACTTAATCAACTTTATCTTGTTTATATCCGGGCTCCTCTCCAACTCATCAAGGTCATTTTGAGTTTTAGTCCACTTTTTAAATGTGCTAATTGTCTTATCGAATTGGTGTCATCAGCAAATTTAATAAAAATACACTCTGGTTCATCACCCCAATCATTAATTTTGAAAATGTTTAATAGTAGCAGACTAAGTAATGACCCCTGCAAAATATAGTTAGCACTTAAAATTTTAAAAGATGATACTGTATAATCAATTTCCTGACAATTTGTGCTTTGCTTGGTTAAAGAAATACAACTAACCAAACACACAAAATATTTCCCCACATCAATATTGTGTATTGTGTGTATATATAATATATATAATTTTATCAAAATATCTATTTGTGTTTATTTATTATTTTTTTAATTTTATTTTATTATTAGTTTCAAGTATACAGTACATTGGTTAGACATTTATATAGTTTATAAAACGATCACCCTCATCGCTCTTTCTCTCCTCTGGCTCTCCACCTAGCCATTACATTAATACTAGCTGCATTCCACATGATGTGCTCTCCATTCGCGTGACCGTGTTTATTTATCTATGTGTAAATGCTACTGTCACACATTTTGACTTTAGATTTTGAAAGTAAGGATTGTGTTTATATCATTCCTTGCTTATATTTTTAAACAATAACACTTTTATTTGAAGTGCCCTAAATATTACCACTTACATTTTCTTTGTCTTTTGTGACCTCACTTTTTTAGTTCCCTATACTCATAAAAATATTCAGCACCTGTGTTTCACCATGGCACGTGGTTCACTTGCCCCGTCATCTTATTATTCTGAGCTTCCAAAACCTATGATTTTTCACTCTATCTTTTCCAGACAAATAATGACATGGTCTTATCTCAGAAATTATCATTAGTTACTGATTAAAAAGTATTATGGAAATACACTATTTTTTTAAGAAATAAAAAGGGACATATAACTATGGATGTGATCGATGTTAAAATGAAACATAAACACATATACGTCAATAAACTTGGAAACATACAAATATGTACAAATACTAAATACTAAAACTAATTCAAGAAGATATAGTCTATTTCAATACATTTAATTATTAACATTGAATCAACTGAAAACTTTCTCCCGCCAAAAATAAAGTAAAAACAAACAAAACACATACACAAAGCAAACCTGATTATTTTAGAGGTATTTTCTCTAAAATATTCAAGGAAAAGATAATTCAGATCTCACTAAATTTTTCAGGAAATATAAATGATAGTCTTGCTTTGAAAACTATGAGTTGTTTATAACATTAATGCCAAAAGGACTGTAAAAATGATGAAAAAATATAGGCTAATCTCACTTCTTAAATATATTTGCAAAAGTCCAAACAAAATATTATCAAACACAATTTAAGGTAGATTTTCAAAAAGTTGTAAAACAATCAAATTGAGTATATTATGGGCATAGGTTTGTTCGTTATTAGAAAATATATTAATAAATTTACCACATTATTGATTGAAGGAGAAATTTCATATGATCATCTTAAAAATGTGAGTGTGTGTGTGTGTTGTGTGTGTGTGTATTCAAAAATCAATGGAATTTTAAGAGAACACCTTTTTTTTTAGATTTAACCATATACGTTCCTCAGCCCAGAACTACTATAATTTGAATGACCGGAGATCCATAATAATTGTTTAAGAAAATATCAAATGCCATCAACTGTACAGACCTTTGAGTTCTTCTTTTGAACCCAAAGTAGGAGAATTAATAATTAGGGCATACTTTCTTTGGCAGGCATATATGACAGCAGTTGACTATCATTCTAATCTCAAAAGGATTGGCATATGGCTTTTATGGTGCCTTTAAACTGGTTCTTAATCATGTCTATAATAAACTGAGAAAAATACAAATAGATTACCTCTCTTCTACCTCTTTTTTCACTCTCCTCTATCTGGTCAAAGTTAAATATCCACAAACACCAGTTTAAAGAATCGCCTCTAATGAATGGTCCAGATTTCTTGACTACTCAAATAAGAAGTTCTTAAAAGCAATAAACAGAGAACCTCTCACCTAATTCTAAAGTGGATGCTATGATAAATGTTACTTATGAAAATGTACAGAATTTCAAAGTAAAATACTAACAAATATCCATAATGAATTAATGTATTTATCCATTTTACCAGCTGTTTTTCGGTCAAGGCTCTGGCCAAAAACAAGTGAAATGCTCAAATTGTGTAACTGAAGAAAATGTAATAAAGAGACTATTTACAAAGATATGAGTTGGTTGTAGAGATTCCACAAGAGAATACCATGCCTTGTATAATAACTCCTGGATGTCAACAGTTATGAACTATACCTAATGTTAAGCCTGAGAGGTAAGACGATGGAGCAACTTCCAGAACAATTGCCCTGAACCCAGAGACAGAGAAAAATGTGAAAAGGGAATGATCTCTCCTTTGGTAGAGGAATATATTTAGGCCTCATTGATATCCTGTGATTAAGATTGCTCTTTGTTATAGTTCATACAGGACAGCTTTATAAAGGGCATAGAACCCAGTGGAGAGAAGATCTGGAAAGGGTCTCAAAAAATATTCACCATTATTGAAAAACTCTATTTGGTAAAATTGAATATATAAATACACACACATACACACACACACAAGACAAAGGCCTGTAAAAAATAGGAATCGAGTGTTTTCTTGTGTATGTGTATGTGAGTGTGTGTGTATGTGTTTGTACATATGTGCATGACTGTGAGTAGATAAGAGGATATTATCATTCAACTTTTTATCTGTGACAGTAAGTTCTCCTTGTTTCACCTTTTACTTTTTGTATTGAACTAGAAAAACTGAAACTATTCTAGAGGCAAGAACATCTCTGTCATGGTCATCCTTTCCATGCTGCACAGCTTAATATGAATTTAAACTATTTCCCACATCAACATTGTGTATTTGAAGACTGATCTCTCCTTGTCATTGCAAAGAATATTAAGGAAAAATTGTTGATTGAGGCTGGAAGCTAAGGGAATGCCAGTATAGATGATGCACATTGAGAAATAAAAGTAGTCGTAAGGGCTGATGACAGGAAGAAGGTGAAGATTACACATGGCTTTGTAGGAATGATAATGATTTTGACTTTATTCTAAAAAAGGAAAACAACCACTAGCTGATTCTAAACTGAGAGGTGACCAAATATGACATGTATAATTATGATCCCTTGGGTAACATGTGGAAAGTAGACCCTTGGAGCAGAGCTAAAATAGAAGCAGGGGGATTAGTTAATGGCTCTGTCAATATTCTAGGAAAGAGATGGTAGTGGGTTTGGCCATAGTGGCTGCAGTGGATGTGGTGAGCAGTGGTTATTTTGCTCAAGGGGTAGTATGAAGTTGGGCTATTAAACATTTATATGAAAACTTAATTTGGAAGTGGTAATTGTGTCTGGATTTCCTGCCAGAGGTTCTGGATGAAGGTACAAAGTTGTCAGTCATCAGCATATATGTGCTAATGAAAGTGTCCATTGAGAGAACTGTGGTAGAGAATACAAGAGGAGCTAGAACTGTGCCCAGGGAATCAACAAAATTTAAAAGCTGGAAAATTAACAGGATCCAGCAAAAAATTCTGAGAAGTACCAACTGGTAAAATAAATTAGAAAAAGGAAATAGTGTCCTGAAAATTAAAGGAAGGCCGTTTTTTAGGAAAGATCAAGCAATCAACTTTGTCAAGTATTGGTATCAGGTTAAGTAAATTGTGCACTTGGAATTGACCCTTGGATTTTGCATTATAAATATCATGGGTGATTTTGTCAAGAGGTGCTTTGAGGGAGAGTAGAAACAAAAGTTGGACTGCAAAATATTTGAGAAGGCATGAGAGAGAAGAGGAAGTTGAAATGGCATATGCTACTAGGTGAAGCAGGTGAAAAAAGTGCCAGGTAAAACTTTCAAAAAGAAGGACCCCAAATTCAGCTGTAGTTAGAAGAGTTTCAACAGGAATTGTAAACAATGTTCAAAAGATCAAAATATAAAGATAGTAAGCAAATTTACAGTTATTCCATTGTATTCTTCTTAAGTAGGTAATATATAGATACAGCCACACTCTAAAAAGATCTATTCTTGAAAACTACTCAACACTATACTTTTAAAGATGATATATTCATGCTTATATTTTTGAGTCAGACTAATAATATAAAAAAATAATATTCCATTATTTTCTCTAGAGTTGATGAATAGTCTTCACTTCTACACATTTTAAAGATTTAATTTTTTAATTGAAATTTAGTTTGTAACATACCAATTGATACATAAAATACATTTAATAATCACCTATAAGTCCATTTTAATATGTTATAATTTTAGAAAAAATATAACTGCATATAATCTGATTATTTAATTGAATTTTAATTGATTTATAATGAAAGACTTATTTGGAAGAACTGAGAAAATATAAACAAGATAGATAGCGATAGATAGATAGATAGATAGATAGATAGATAGATAGATAGATGATAGATAGATGATAGATAAAAAGACAGACAGACTGACCAAGAGCGAGACAGATATTATATCTAAAGATATTTAATAGGGCTATTTTTAATCCTTTACCTCACGCTTCTTTGCAGCATGGACGATTATTTTATAATAGTGGTTCAATGTATTTATAACTATCTTTTTCAGAGAGAACCATTGAAAAAATTGGAAGTCAAAAATATTCGATGATAATGTACCATTACTATATAAGTATTTTTCATATAACAAATCATAAACTAACAAATTTTAGTTATATTGAATGTGAATTATATACACTTCTTCCATTTAGCATACTACTAAGACTATTAGTTTATCAGACTTAATATGTGATAGTTACAGATTTATTTTTTCATTAATTTTGAGCTAGAAATACAGAAGGCTATTTCTAGATATATTTTGTCCCACTCTATTTGTTAAAACTTTTTGAGATAGGTGGGGAATTGCGCATGGTAGTTTCTATGTCATTGCTAAAAGAACCAGCTTTCTCATTATTCTACTAAACTTTTACTAAACAGGTCTTTAACTAGCGACACTCTGTGGCTATATATTTACACACACACACACACACACACACACACAGACTTGTAGACTTGTTTTACATTTAATTGTACTCATGGGAATAGTAGTGAATGTAACTTTAACAAGAAATATCAGATTTTCAGTTGGCAATTTTCCTCCCCTATTTTTTCTTAATTTCCTATTGTTTTCTTTAATCATATTCAGCAGATATAATTTATAAAATGTCTTATATATGACTCCTAAAGCCTACCACTGTGAAGGAAATCATATTCTTGATTATTTCAATACATACTTTTATACACATACACAGAAACATACATAAATATACAAACACACACAGTACAAATGAATAATGTTTTTCATTAAAATATTTTCACTTTCAAATGAGAGATATGGTTTTAAATTTTTTACTTGTTTATTTTTCTTTATGTTTTAGATATGTAAGTAAGTATATTTTAATACAGGCATAATGATATATGTCCAATTTGAGGAAAACCTACACACGCTCATGTATATATGAGGAGATATTTCTGTTTTCTCAAAGGCTCATAAGAAAGTACTTTATTGACCTATAACTTAACACACACACACACACACACAATCGCATACCTGGGAAATCCTGAAGGACTCATTTAGCTCTACAAAATTCACTTTTCTAAATTAAAGAATAGAATAGCAATGTATGTTTCACCATGTAGGTATTTTTATGATGACAAAATAAAATATGTGAAAGCTTTCTATTGGATACAAAAGACTAAATATAATTGTTTAACTACACAAATATAATTTTATATGAAACAATAGTAAAGAATCCTTCTTATATGAAGTTGCAGAATGAAATACAGGGTACACAAAAAGTAAGATTTTGAAAACCTACATTGAAGAAACAAGAAAAAAATGTATTCAGAGATTTGGGGATTTAGTCCTATAGTACCTAGTAACACTAACACTTTTTTTCAAGTTCTTTAATTAAAAGTTTTTTTTTTTTTTAAAATATCATCCAGAGAGAGAAGGAAGATAAAATTAGGAAAAATTATTCTTTTTTCTGATGTTAATTTCCAGGAGAGAAGTTAGGTCATTAATGAGGGCACAGTTCTAGACTTCCCAGTACTGAAAATGCATCGATCTTTTCTGAGGAAAGGCAGTGAGCTATTAGTGATGAGGAAGAAACTTGGTAAAAGGCCCAAGCTTATTGCAGATAGAGCTAAAATTATGTCACATTTTCATGAAAATTGTTGGTGATGGGTGGACACAGCTTTTTATTCCTGAAGAAATAAACTTTCTTAAATTCGGTAAGGAAATAAATAGTTATTACATTTTATTTATTAATAACCTCTGAGTTTGAAGCCATGTCTACCGATTCTATTGAAGTGAATGATAATAATTATGCTTTTTCTTCAAGATTTTAAAATCTTGTCTATTTATAAAATAGACATATAACTGCAAAAATAAAATGTTATATGTAGATGAATTATTCTGGTTGTGACTAGAGTTCAAGATCATTAACAGAAAAATACTGAAAATATGAAATAAAATAAGTACATTGGTCATTCACACTGTTCTTAATTCTATATTATAATGTATTTAAAATAATGAATTTATTCTATATTGTAGTGCCTGACATTAAGCTTTTAATTGCAGAGGCTTCCATTTCAAAGACATTCCTCTTGAATAAAGATATTGTCAGCTGTATGACACAGCTACCAGCAAAACAACTAGATAACAAACTAGGTTGCACACACTCATGTGCTCCACTTTTAGACAGCCCTGGCTAACTTAAATAACTGACTGCTTAATTGACTCTACTTTCCTCTTCCTGTGCCCTAATTTTGGCTCTTATGCTTTTAAATTCCCCAGCTTAGTGAACCCTAGAAATCCTAAGCATCCCACACTCTGACCCTAATAAAGGCAAAACCTCTCTCTTCTTTCTCTACCCTCTAGACCTTGCTGGGTGGCCTTTGGTTGTGCCATCTACCTCCAGGATTTGTGACTAATAAATCTTGTTCTTCAAAGTTACCTGATATTTTTCTGAGGTGCATCCTGAAATCATAAGAACCACAAGGGCTGGTCCAACCACAACATTGGCCCAGGTGATTGTGTGGAATGTCTTCGAGAATTTCTATGAATAAATGCAGCCTGGTGAGTGCCTCAGGCATTCTTAGCCAAGAATATTATTATCAATAGACTGGGGCCAACTATATACATATACATATACATATACACATACATACATACATACATACATACATACATACATACATACATATACATATGTATATATGTATACACGCACACATGCATTTGTATATATATGTATACAGGTTGTGTGTGTGTATATATATATGTGTTTCTCCCCCCACACACACACACACACACACACATATATATATATATATATATATATACACACAAATTTCAAATGCATCTCTGAGATCAAAGCAGAAATGAGACATTTCCAAATGCAAGAAATACATGGAGGCCAACAAGCAGATGAAAAGATGTTCGACGTCACTAATCAATACGGAAATGCAAACCAACAGCAAATGAGCTATTATCACTCACCCATTTGGACACTGTCAAAAAACAAAAACATGAAATAATAAGTGTTGATAAAATGTGGAGAAATTAGAACACTTATGCACTATTGGTGGAAATGTGAAATGGTGCAGCCACTATAGAAAACAGTGTGACAATACCTTAAAAAATTAAAAACAGGTATTATGTAATCCAGAAATTCCACTTATGGGTATATATCCAAAAAAATTGAAAGTTAGACCTCAAAGAGATATTTGCACACCCATATTTATAGCAGCACTATTTACAATAACCATAACATGAAGACAACATTTATGTTCCTCAGTGGATGAATGAATAAACAAAATGTTTGTGTGTGTGTGTGTGTGTGTGTATGTGTGTGTGTGCACACAGGGAAGGAGGAGAGAAAGAGAAGGAAGAAGGAAGGAAGGGAGGAAAGAGGGAGGAAGGAAGGAAGGAAAATCGTTATTAATGATTTCTAGGGTTTGAATTCCTGGATGGAAAAATAATTACAGATCAGTACATTTTGGGCATATTGAAAGATACTTCTTATATAAAGACAGTAGTTTAGAAAGGGCAATTCTTTTAGAAAAAAATAAACCAAACCAAACCAAAATTAAATTAAATTAAGTTAAAAATTTTTAAATGGAATATGATTTATAAGTATTCATAAGCAAATACTTTCCATTGAAAGACATTCAAAACATTTAAAGAATATAAACTCTTATTTCTTTGTAATTTTTATACAGAATTATTATGATGTATAAAATTTTAATTTTACAGAGAATCAAATTTATAAATATTCATATAACATATGATTGTCCTTTGTATAAGAAAGTACTTTATTAAACTGTTGAATTTTATATACAATTAACTATTAATATATTTAATATTTTTATAAATCAAAGCAATAGAAAAACCAACTATATTTGTCATTTTCTGTTGTTATATACCATTGAAATAATCTATTTAAAAAATAAAAAATTTAGTTACTAACAAGGATTTAAATCGAATTTAATATGTTGACACATGAACTATTTCCATTGCTGCTAATCTGTTATTTTTCACTTTATGAAAATATATATGCTCTGAGAAAGTTTATATAAATAAATAAAATATTGAAATCTTTTGTAAATTTAAGAAATAATTTGAATTAATCATTACAATTAAGAAAACTAGATTCTAACTTTTGTTAAAACATTATTCACGTTTGAAGATTTAATGCATGCAGGATGCAAGGATATTTTACAAAATGCTCTGCAAAAATACATTTTAAGCCTTGGAGGTCTAAAAATAGTTCCACTGTATAATTAAACAGTTCAGAGTGGTAGAAAATTCACTAAAGAAAGCAGCTGATTCCTGTAATTGAAAATAAGAGCTTCCTCCAAACCCCCAAATAGCCCAAAGTAAAATGTCAGGCCGTTAAAATGGAAAAGTTTCAGGTCATATCTTTAGAAAATATGATATATTTTATTGTTACGCAGTGGCAATATCGAATCCAATCTATGCCAATCAAATTTTCCTTGTTTAATATTTTAAACAATATGGTTCTAATCTATTTAAATGAGTACATTTTAATAACTGCCTAGAATACTTCTCAGTAAAATTCCAAAAAAAATCAAAGGTACTTTTTTTCTAAGCCTCATTAAAATGTCTAATATGTAAGGCTTTTTTTTAGTTTATACCTCTGTTTTCTGTTATCAAACTTCTTTTCTCCTAGTTTCAACTAACTTTATAATATTCTTCCTTACTAGCCAATTATAAGATTCCTTGAAATAATAAAAGAGGTAGAATTTCCCTGAGGATTTAAAGAACATTGAAGTAAGATTCCTTGTTCAGTTAGGTAACATTGTACAAAATCTAGTTTAAAATCTCTGAAGCGTCTGAAGCATTATCTGCTAGTTATCACATGTGTTAGCTCTGAAAATTTTTTTGAGCAGATGTTGAGAAAGTAGTGAAATTCTATTCAATATGATCAGTTAAAAGTTCGGTCTGGTCTTTGTAAATATAATCTAACATAAATGATACATAGAGGCCCTAGCTATGCACCTTATGTGCTGCAGTCAGATCCAACAGCCTTTGGCAGAAGACATCTGGAAGTACATGTCATTATATTTGACTAATTTTTCTCCTAGATTCCACTTTAAAATTGCCATATATTCCAAGAAATTCAGAAGAGCAGACACACACACAGAGCTGGAATGAGGAATATTATATATAGTAATATATGATATATATGTTATATATTATTATATATAATAAAAAACATGTAATGTATGGTAATACTTTTGTTTGGTAAAATAATTGCATATATATTTTAGATAAGACAATAATTCTGTTTTGTATTATTTCCTGTTGCTATTTTTAGATGCTTGAAATATTTTTGTTGCTATTTTTAGATGCTTAAACAATTTTTTTAAATTTTATAAAGCTTCATCTGTCAATCAGAAGTATCAGTTAAACATATCCTCACATAGAGATATTTTTATAGATATTACTAGTGTTCATTTATATCATGTTTCCTATTTCAACTTGGGCTATGGACATCCACATTTCCTGGGATTTTTTTTCAGTTAGCAGGGCTATTACGGACTGACCGTGGTATTCTTCCCAAATTCATATGTTAAAATTCTAACCATCAATATGATGGTGTTAGGAGGTGGGGCCTTTGGGAAGGTATTAGATGATGAGGGGGGAACTGCCATGAATAGGATTAGTGCCCTTGTAAAAGCGACCCTGGAAAACTCTCTTATCCCTTTGATTCTGTGAGGTTACAGCCAGCTATGAACCAGGAAGCAGACCTTACCAGACACTAAATCTGCTGGCAATTTGGTCTTGGACTTCCCAGCGCACAGACGCATAAGAAATACATGTTTGTTGTTCAAGTCACCGAGTCTGTGGTGTTTTTGTTATAGCAGTCTGAAATAAAACAAGGGCCATATAACTAGCAGAACCAATATTCTGCGAGCAACATTTATGTGTCATATCAAGCCTTATGAATCAGTTTAGTGAGTAGCAGGTAAGTCTTAATTATTGGTTAATGAGTAGGATGTAAGCAGCAAGGAAAATTATCATTGAGACTAGAAAATTTTGTGATAAAATATTTACTAATTTTATCTGAAACTTTAGGGATAAATGTCAGAAAATAGGAGTTTAGTAGGCCACGTTGGTTGCTATTGATTGCATTTGATGAAATATTACAAGAAAAAGATGAGATCAAGTGCTTGTGTGTGTGTCGGGGAGAGAGTTAGCCAATTTACAAGCAGAGAAGAGAATAGAGAAGTTAAACATTTAGAGACTTGCAAGACTAGAATAGCTGACTACTTTAGACCCAAAAGGTAAGAGACAAGGTTTCACTCTTTCATACTGATGGATAAATAATATGGATAAATAATATAGTCCCTAACAATTAGAAGCCATGTCATCTTAGGCAGTTTACTTAGACTCCTTGTACTTCAGTGTTTATGTCCTTAGAGTGAAAGTAAACATAACACATAACCCATAGGATTTTGAGGACACTGAAAGCATTTAAAGATGTGAAGGAAACCTTTAGAATAATGTCTGACAAATAGTAAGATTTCGATAATTGCTGTCATCCTTATCATAGTATATTTATGATGACTCAAATATGTAACTATGTTTACACTTTTAAAGGTGAGGGTGGGATAGGCTGTGCTATAACAAACATATCTGACATATCAGAGGCTGATTTATTAAAGTCGATTTCTCACAAAAAGTCTTCTTTACATCCACTAGCACTTGGGGCCCTCATTTATGGTAGGTATTGGGAATATGCCATCCTTGGAAGTTGCACACTTTTCTCAGTCATCTTGAAATTTGAGGTGTTTAAATCTTATAGTTTTCATGGCAAACATGTATTATTTGGTTACTGCTGTGCAAAAATTACACTAATTATTTGTGAGTTAAAACAATTATTTTGCTCTAGGTTCTGTGTATTGGCAATTTAATCTGGGTTTAGTTGGATCCATTCTTCTGGTCTTAGTTGATCTCACCTTAGAGTCCTCATGCATCTACATATAGTCCATTGGGTGGGTTGGCTGGCAATAACTGGTCTAAACTGGTCTCAGTTGCAATTCCTCTCTGCTCCATGCCTCTATTAGGCTGAATGAAGCATATTTCCATGGCTAAAATGATTCTTCCACATTTTAATTAACCAAAGCTGCATTCAGTGAATGGGGAAGTAGACACCATCATCTTTTGATAGGGAAAACTGGAAAGCCACATTGAAAATGATTTCCAAAGACTAACTGACAAAAATAGATATTGCTTGAAACAGAAAATAAATGGAAAAATTCTGATTCCTAACATAGCAAATAGAATTTCTTGAACGAACACCTTTTAGTATAAGGAATCATAATTATTTCTGGTTTTTTACATATAGCTCTAAAAATCAAGATATGAATAAGGCTATGCCCCTTCTAGATGGTCTAGAAAAGAATCCATTTCTTTGTCTTATCCAGCTTCTAGAAGTAGCCTACATTTCTTGGCTCATGGCCCCACATCACTCTGACCTCTGCTTCTTCCTTTTTTCTGATTCTTACCCACCTTATAAGGATACTGGGGATTACACCGTGGCTACCCAGATATTCCAGGATATTCTCCCCACTGCAAAATCTTGATTTAATCATATCTGCAATGCCCCATTAGGCATGTAAGGTCTAAATATATTCACAAGATTTAACGATTGAGATGTGGACTACTTTGGAAAGGGGCAAATATCTTACTTTCTAAAAATAAAACATTATAAAATTGGGTCCTTAGATAAACAGGCTATGATACAGATGGTTCTAAATATCTGAGCACATTCTGATTATAGTAATAGATACTTATGGTGCCTTTGTGCTATGCCATTTTCACATATATGCTGAACTAGGAAGAATGCTTATATGGGTATTTTTGAAAAATGGTATAGTTTATCACTTGCCTTTGCTTTAGACTTCCCAGTTATTTTTTATGGAAATGTCAACTTTTAAATGTTTTTTCAACTTTATTGAGATATAATTGATATATAACATTGTGTAAGTCTTAGGTATGCAATGTATTGATTACTAGGTGATGAGTACTACAGTTTCTCCCTGTTTAAAATTATTTTCCAATTCGCACATAACACCAAAAGGACTTCCTAGTTTATAAACCTCTTTTCTTTGTTATGATTTGAGACATTCTACTCTTCAGTGCCTGAAGAATATGTATTGCAAAATGATAAAATTTTAATGTCTCTGTCATAAGCATTATGTGTTTTCTATCACCTGATTATAGAATTTTTAAAGCTTTTGTTTCTCTAGTCTTGTCAGACTAACAGTTATCAATAATGCCAGGGGTTAATCTAAGACAAAAGGGAATTAAGTTGTCTATGTTTTATTAATAAAATTGATGCCAGTACAGTGGAGCAAATGCTCCTAAAGCACTACCTTCCAGATGTTTTGCCAAATCTTCAAGAATCAGGGAAGATTTCCTGAGTAGGATGTCATGTAAATCTTAATCTGATGGTTAGTCAAGTATAACAAATAAAAGATATTGAAGGTGAATAAGTAGAGTTTTCAGAGACAAATGAGTTTTACATAATAGAATTATATGAGTGGAGATATCAGATGTTGGGGAATGATAAAACATGAAGATGGAAAGAAAAACAATTAAGAGAGCATAAAATGCCTTATAAGCTGTATCAGTTCACTATGATATGATGTAAATACTTCAAATGTCACTTGCTTCTGGTAAAAAGTAAATGACTTAAATAAATATATTCACTGGCCCTGTCCAGTAGCCCAAGGTAGTGCAAACTGGGAAGAATCCAGGGCTAACTTCCAAAATGATAATAAAAGATATTACTTTGTCTCTAATATTATTCTTAAAATGTGGTTCCTAAAGCACATGAATCAAAATCACATGGGTTCTTAAGTAAAAACACAGATTCAAGAATAGCTTTGTCTAATTTACTGTATTAATATTTCTATGAGTGAAACCAAAAATATCCACATTTTAAGAAGAAATTTGAGTAATTATTAAGCGCACAAATACATAAGCTTGATTTTAAAACTTCTGATTATATTTCTTGGAGATCTAATTGGGTGTATTAGTTTTGTTAATCCCAGTAGTAAGAGTTGCTTTTTTATGTTATATGACAGCTTCTCCTCCCCCAAAAAACTGGTAGGTAGTAATTTATACTGGAATTTCAGTTTATTATCAATTAATAATACATGTCATGAATAAAATAAAAGATAATATTATACTTTTTTTGAGTATTAACAAATACTTAATTGACTAAATGATTTAATATTTTGAAATACTTATATATTGATTAGGATTTTGATTACTTGATGACAAAGTAGTCTTTGTCATCAGAGCAATCTGTCTTTGCATTACTCTGCCTTTTCCTATTCTGTAGAGAGGAGTAGAATTCAATCTCTTACAAGGCTGTCGTGAGAAACTACAAAGGTTGGCTGAGTTCCTGGCAAATCATAAGCACACATGCAATTTTACATTGTATATTATCTAGTTCATAACACATATATATATTAGATATAATGGTGAGAAAATAGACTGTTTCAGACCATTATAGTTTACCTTAGTTTTAAATATTTGTTGACAGGTAAAAAAAACAATATGCATTACTAATATCCACAAGGATTTTAAATGTGAATTAATAACAAAAATACTAAGCAAATCAGGTTACCTAGTTTGTTCTAAATATATGTGAAGGAAGGGTTGACCAGAATATATAGTTATACTCTCTCTTTCTCTCTCTCTCTCTCTCTCTATATATATGTATATACATATACAGATATATATGTATATTTTCTAGAATCATTGGTTATACTATAGACTAGTGTAGCATCATTGAATATTAACAGTGCAATAGGAACTAATTTTTTTATGTTTTTTATAGTAAAGGTTTACTTTTATAATTGTCCAATGTTATAGAAATTTAGTAAAATGTATTTATGCAGTGAATATTTTGTTATATAAATCACAAATCTGAGACTTTGACAATCATAATTCTCACCAAATATATTTTTATTAATATCTCAAGATCATTTGTTGAAATTATATGATATAAATAATTTGTAAATATATGTATATATATATATCTACAGTGATTGACATTGTTATTTCATTGAAGGACTGCTTATTTATACAAATGATATCTCTATAAAACAACACTACCTGACTTATGTTAAACTGTGTGAACAATAGTAGCTTAAAGATAGAAATAAAAATTAGGTAGAAATACCAAAAATCAATTATTTTGGTATTTCGAGAACAATCTCAGCAATATTAATTTACAGGTGTCATATTTGCTATAGTTGGTTCCAAGAGCATATTTAATATCAAATAGGTTAGTCACGGATAAATTGTAGTACTTCAATTTGATTTACTATTACTAGGAAAATGAGTATGGAAATTGGCTTCCAAAAGTGCTGAAATGAAAGGATTATAAAAGATTGAATAGCTCTGTATTTCTTACATATTAATTTAGTGATGCATTTTGATTATGTGATGTAATAGAAAGAACCATTACCATTAGTTCAACTAATATTAGAACCTAATCCATGTATATTAACTTGCTGCCAAATCACTCATACTCACTTCTTTTCAAACTTATACCACTATGCCTATCTTTCAAGAAGGAAATGGAGACAAACGATACTGACCACTATAGTCCTGACTGGAAATCAAAGAATAAGTACCTGCACGATAATGGGTCAGCGTTAGCAGATAATTTGCAAGTCCCCAGAATATTGTTTTACACTTTGAGTTTCATTTAAAAAAAAAGAGAGACTTCATTAGATACTCATCAAATATATAAATTTATCCCTTTAAAGTTTTATTTCACATAATCCTTTGCATAACCCCTGATTTTAGTGTTTATGATGGTATATTTAAAAGTACATTAAAATAGCCTCATTATGTTTTAGATAGTCAGCGTTTGTTTATAAAAATGTTTTGTCATTGTCTTAATCTTTTGGAGCTGCTATAATAAAATAGTACAAACTAAGTGGCTTATAAACAGCACAAATTTATTTCTCACAGTTGGGACAGGATAATAGAATGTTTACATTTAAAAATATATCAATCGTGAAAATAAAACAAAGGTATTGAGAGACGAATTACTTTTCAGTAAAAATTATCGTCTGTATTTCTTTTAAATATACTATATAAACAACTTTTAATATATATTCAAGGAAATATTTATTTGTGCAAATGTCACATGTTAAGGGGTAATTACACTTTTTAGGATAACTAAATTGCCTTATTATTAAAATACGATGTGAAAAATTTTATCATTTCAATTTCTAAAAGAAAACTTCAGAAGTTGCACCATAACTTCTGAACATGGCAGCTCAATTTACAATAGCTAAGGTATGGAAGCAACCTAAATGCCCATCAACAGACAATTGGATAAAAAAGTTATGGTTCATATTTACAATGAAATATTTCTCAGCCATTAAAAAACAAATAAAATCCTACCATTTGCAACAACATAAAGAGTTAGAGGTTATTATGTGGAGTGGAATAAGTCAGACAGAGAAAGAAATACCATATGATTGCACTTATATATGGCATCTAAGGAACAAAAAGAACAAACTAACCAAAAAAGGACTCACAAATATAGGGGACAATTGGGTGATGGCCAGAAGGGAGGTGTTTCGGGGGGCTGAGAGAATGGGGTGAAGGGTTAAAGAAGTACACATTAGTAGATGGTCACAAGAAAAAGGACTCACAAATATAGGGGACAATTGGGTGATGGCCAGAAGGGAGGTGTTTCGGGGGGCTGGGATAATGGGTTAAAGAAGTACACATGAGTAGATGGTCACGAGGTTGGGGAGCACGGCATAGGGAAGGTAATTAGGATTAATGTAATGGCTAGGTGGAGAGCCAGAGGAGAGAAAGAGCAATTAAGGAGATTGTTTTATAAACTATATAAATGTCTAACCAATGTACTGTATACTTGAAACTAGTAAAATTAAAAAATAAAAAATAAAAAAAAAAAACAGAAATTCTCCCATGCTCACTTTTAGAGATAATTATACCAATTCAATTCTGTTTTCCTTCCTATATTAGTTTGCTAGGACTGCTGTACCACACAATGCATGGCTTAAACAAGGAATTTAATTTCTCACAGTTTGGGAGGCTAGAAGTCTAAGGTCAAGGTATCAGTAGAGTTGTTTTCTTCTTTGGGGTGTGAGGGAAAGAACTATTCCAGGCCTCCCTTGTTGGTTTGAGGATGGCAGTCTCCTCTCTGTCTGTATTTTCCCTCTGTACTTGTCTATGTCTAGATTTTCTCTTATAAGAACACCAGGCATATTTGATTAGGACCTGCCCTAATTATATCAATTAATTACCTCTGTAAAGTCTCTATTTCTGAATATGGTCACATCCTGAAGTACTTCAGGTTAGAACTTCAACATATGAATTTTGGTGAAATACAATCTGTCCACAACATTCTTTAATATTTACTATTATTATTTTAAAATAATTAAAACAGTTATAGTATTTTTTATTTAATAACAATAAAAATATTGTCTTTCCTCTATAAAAAATATAGATTTTAACTCTATTCTCATCTTCCTGTCTTTTAACTCTATTCTCATCTTCCTGCCTCATTTTTATAGGTTTTTTATTAAGCTGGTGGTCTATATGTATTTAATAATATAATTATATCAAGGCCAAATGTTTCATTTTCTAGTTGGAGAATATATTTTTTTGACCATTTTTAGATAATATTTCCTCTGAATTTTATTTTGATTAGTTTGTCGTATTTCATAGAATAATTATATGTCTTTTAATTCCTTCCATTAAGATAAAATTTGCATTACTTTTGAAGATGATGGCCTCTGAATTGGCCAGATTTCTGTTAGAATTTGAACAAAATTTCTTCTCAACATATTGCACAAGGATCTTCTTAGCATTATTTTCAATTACATTTTTAAAATTAATTTGAACTTGTATGAAATCCCTCTTCCTTGAGTTTTGATTTTTTTTTTATAACTAGACATCATACTTAAGTAATTCTTTAGTACTATTGTTCATTTTCCTCATTTATTTAGTTAGCCTTGCATTTGATTATTTATTCTGAGTGCATAAGTCCAGTTTTAAAATAATTCCCTGCCTAGATTTTGCAATTTAAAACCCAGTGTTGCCAAAGAACAAATTCAACATCAATATGAAATTTATTTGTAAATGCCTGCTTCTTTTTGATCCTCCCTCCACTGGAATTCATTATAGGAGAAGGCAGAGCATCACCTTGTTGGACATCAGATAAAAATGTGCACGTCCGTAATGCTGAATGTCAATTGTAACTGCAAAAAAAAGAAAAGAAAAGAATATGTATGTCAGGTGACTCAAATTTTTTACCACTCTGAGCATGTCCACCAATGACCACGGATCATTGCAACTATTGATTTTGAGTTTACAAATACATTTTAGTGAGAAGGTACATGCTCATATAGACAATCTGTGAATAACGCAGTAGACTGCATCTATCACCTTCTGAGAGGTGCTGTTATAAGCTTGTATATTCTTTAAAAGAACCTTGGAATGGAAGATGGATACTTGGGCTCCCAAGTCTCTTGTCTAATGTGCTCTGCCTCTCAAGATCAACCAGAAAAATATTTATTTACTTTAACAAAGTGTTTGGCTCCATGTATTTTATACAGCTCTCTAAATTAGAATTAGTGCCACAATTTAAATACCATACAAATGCAAAGATTGGATTTTATTAGTTTGTTAATAAATAAAACATGTGTTTGCAATAAAAATCTTGGAAACAAAATTTAATATATTTTAATCAGCTCTTACAAACCACCTTATTATTTTATAACTTATAGAAGTTACATGAAACATTTAAATTAATTTTAAAAAATGAACAGTAAATAAGTGATTAGATAGAATTTTTGCAAATTTCATTGCAAATATATTAAAAATTAATCACACTTTAAATGTGTTTGTTGAATTATCTGTTTTTGCTGTACACTGAAATCTAACATGATTTGTTTGCTTATCAGATTTTTATTAAGTAGTTGGATGGTACAGCTAAGGGAGCAAACAGCTTCTATTTACAGAGAGCATCCTCTCTGGTTCAGAGCAGGTGCTTTCATTGCTTTTATATTTCTCCTATGGGTGAATTCTTCCAACTCCTGAGTAGGTGGTAATGTGCATCACTTTCATCAATAACAGCTTCAATTCAAGGAATGTCGCTCTTAAAATAGCAGTGAACATAAACCATCTGCATTTAAGTACTTGACATTTTGCTAAAATACGACAGCTATACCAAAAACTCCAACTGTTTGACTTGAATTCGTTTGGTCTTCTTCTTTTTTTTTTCTTTCTATTTTTATGGGGCAAAGGTTCAAAAAAAGCACAGTTACTGTTTAATGAAAACAGCAGGCAATACACTTCTAAACAGAGAACGGCTCTCCTATTCCCATTAGAGAGACCTGAATTTTAAAATCTCAGTTCTTCCTTGGAAATCATCCTACTTTTTATTCAAATTACAAACATTCAGGTTACCAACTGTTTGAAGAATTGAAAGAGATTTTCAATTTAAAATTGACAGAAGAATCCTTTCTGTTCCAACTGGGAAAAGAAATTCAGTTTGGTGTTTATGAATTCTACATAATACTTTTTAAGCCAAGACAAAATACATTTCATAATACTATTTCTAGTCTTCATTCCTTTCTTTCCTCCCTCTTTCTCTCCCTAGATCCTTTTTTTGCTCCTCTCTCCCATCTCTTTTTCTTTCTAACGATATTCAGATATTTCTATGAGCCATAAGTAGTTGATTCTATCATTCACGCTACATATTCATTTACTGTAGATATGCAGTGAGGGCCTCATATATAATTGTTCCCATTCTATGTGCTGTAGACAATAGCACAATGTCCTTGTCCTCATGCAGCTTACTTTCAAATAGGAGGAATTTATATTAAGTTAAATCAAGAACTTAAATAGTTTTATTCAAACTAATTAAAATATTGTCCTACATAATTTTAATGTTTTTATGGAACACTTGAAAATATATATTTTCTCATTATCACTGCCTTTCTTATTTTGAATGAAAAATAAATATTTCTAATTGCAAATACAAAATAAAGTTAAACATGTTTAAAAGCTATTGTTCAGTTACCCTCACTACAATGAAAGTTTGGGATATTTTCTAAGAGACATAAGCAGTTTTTTTTGACTTTAAAGACAATAAACCATTTCGGAAATTCACAAAATATTGATCTTCTGACTAAACAAAAGACCAACAGGGCCAGAATTTGAGATAATATATTAATGATTATTAAGATGATATATTAATGATTAGTTTCATGTAGAGTTTATTGTCTGTCTTTCTTTCTCTTGCCCTCTTTCTCTTCCTCTGACTAGATGTATATGTATATGGAGCATTAATCTATTTTTGTCCTCAGACGGTCTTCCACATCATTTCATTTAAATGTAAAATAAAAATGTTAACATAGAATTGCATATTCTCTATCTACCTACACAGATATACTATATTCTCACCACTCTGTACTTAGTCCCTTTCATTTATATCTTTAGTCCTTTATTTAATAAATATAAAAAACAATATAATAAAGATAATAATTGTATATTTAAGTTCATTAGAAATAAAAGAAATACAGCAAGAAACCCACAAATATGGGCAAATAATTTTTGAAAAAAGAGCCCAACATCATACAATAGAGAAAAGAAATCCTCTTCAATAAATAGTGCTGGGAAAATGAGAAAGCCACATGCAAAAGAATGAAACTAGACTGCTATCTGTCACCAAACACCAAAATTAATTCTAAATAGATCAAAGACCTAAATATAAGACCTGAAACAATAAATTGCATAGAGGAAAACATAGTACTAAACTCGTGGACCTTGAATTTAGAAAGGATTTTATGAATTTGACCTCAAAGGCAAAAGAAGTAAAAGCAAAGATAAATGAATGGGACTACATCAGACTAAAAAGCATCTGCACAGCAAAAGAAACCATCAACAAAACAAAGAGGCAATCAATGGAATGGGAGAAGATATTTGCAAACAACACCTCTGATAAGGGCCTAATACCCAAAATATACAAAGAACTCATATAGCTCAACAACAACAACAACAATAAAAACAAACAATCCAATTTAAAAATGGGCAGAGGACCTGAAGAGATACTTCTCCTAAAAAGACATACAAATGGTCAACAGACATATGAAAAGATGCCCATCTTCACTATCTATTAGGGAAATGCAAATCAAAACCACAATGAGATACCACCTTACACTTGTTAGGATGGCTATCATCAACAAGACAAATAATAACAAGTATTGGAGAGGTTGTGGGGAAAAAGGAAACATTATAGACTGCTGGTGGGAACATAAATTGGTACAGTCACTATGGAAAACAGTATGGAGTTTCCTCAAAAAATTAAGACTAGAATTACCATATATCACAGCAATCTCTCTTCTGGAAATCTACCTCAAAAAATTTGAAAACATTTATCTGTAAAGATATATGCACCCTGATGTTCACTGTAGTATTACTCATGGTGGCCAAGGTATGGAAACAACTAAAGTGCCCTTTGATAGATGACTGGATAAAGAAGATGTATACACATACACAATAGAATACTACTCAGCCGTAAGAAAAGATGAAATACTGCCATTTGCAACATCGATGGGTCTTGAAATTATCATGCTAAGTGAAATTAGTCAGACAGAAAAAATTGAGAACCATATAATTTCATTCCTATGCGGGATATAAAACTGAAAGCAACAAATAAACAAGACAAACAAACAAAAACTCATAGACACAGACAACAGTTTAGTGGTTACCAGAGGAAAGGGGGACATGGAGGAGGTAGATAAGGGTAAAGGGGTTCAAATATATGGTGACGAAAGGAGATTTGACTTTGGGTGATGAACACACAATAGAGTATATATAATAGAGTATTATTGAATTGTATACTTGAAACCTATATAATTATATTAACCAATATCATCCCAATAAATTTAATTTAAAACAACAAATAAATTAAATACAGAGGGGAAAAAAATGTCTAACAGTGTAGCACAAAAGAAGAAATTTAAATTTGAAAGTAAGAAACTAGGAAACCTGAAAGCAGAACTCTAATACAGACAACAAGAAAAAGGCACTTTGATTAAATAATATTTGTAAAGGTAGAGTTTCTTATTTTTAAAAAAAATTAATTCTTAAAAAAATAAAGTGTGAAATAGTAAAATAACATTGTAAGTTATAATATGCAATGAACTGCTGATGATATTCAAAATATTTAACAATGATATAGCATGGTTACCAAGCAGTCACAGCTAAGAATGTACTGATGGATAGATGCTAGCTGAATTTCAACCCTGTGTGTGGTAGAGACATTCATCATTTTTCAAATCACTATACGACAAAAATTAAGAGCAATATTGTAACTAGTGTGTATATAATCATGAACTGTCATCAGGCCAGCTCAATGCAGGCAAGTAAGACATTTTCTTCTCTGGGTGCTGGTAAATATCCAGCTGAACCAGCTGGACCCCTTAACACTACATTCAGATTGGTGTTTTCTTCTTTATTCTCTTCCAGAGAACTTGGCCAACTCCAGGACATGCCCAGACTTCTGATTCTTAGAATCTGTTCTGAAGATTGTGAAAGTAGTACCTAAAACCTGCACCCCAAACTTGAGAATCGAAAGCCTCAACAGGTTAGGGATTCTCTGTAGACCCTATTTATATAACAGGTTGATGTGCTTGTGGTGAGTTGCGATTTCAGAAGCAAATGAGTAAATTTTGTGAAACTGAGAAAGCACACATCCAAAAGTTACTCAATATCCTCACTTCGAACAAAGGCATTCTCAAATACAGTCTGCTTTGGGTATCTCACATGTAATTTTCTATGTACATAAATTAGTCCTGAGTCTGAGACTTCTTTTTATGACTTCTTAAATGGTATATTTTTTAAAACGGTATCACTAGAAATAAAAGGAGACAATGAAAATCATATTATAATATCTTTAGGGTACTATAATTTTATATATGTATCTAAATATATATATTATACATATACATTTACTTTATTATAAAAGCATTTAAATCATATATACAGGAAAAGATATAAAAGTGTTCTAAATTATGTGTTAGATTATTTAAAAATATATTCCAATCAAATAGTGTAAAAATATATGTGGCTTTAAATTATGTTTTAAAATTAACTATATCACATTTTACACATAATTTTAATAATTATCTCTAATATGTTAACTTTTTGCCACTGTTTTAAGGAATAATATTAGGCAGACACAAAAATAAGTACCAACTGATTCAGTAGTTATGACTCTCATTCCTTAAACAGTTCTTTATTTCTGAATACTGCCTTAATAACCTAATTTTCGATTGACAATTAGTTTCATGTATTCTTTTTTAGGAAAAGTCAGGCCTTTAGTTGAGACCAAGAATTATCTTATCATGATTTAGTGACAATGCATAATGAAAAGAATATCAGTATAATATCAAAAGAGATTTTTATGAACTTTCATCAGGAACCTATTACAATTCAGTTGAAGAAACTGACATGTAGCATATTGCTGCAATTTACCTTTGTGCATATGAGAATGAAATTCAGCTTCCAAAACTTATTGAAGAAACAGAGGGAAATTAAGTTAGATTCCAATCAAGAGCAAGACAAGATCAAGAAATCTGGGGTCCTTGGTCTGACAATGATGTGGAGAGAATTATTTGTAAACAACAAATGGCGTTTTCATCAACAGCGATAACAGTATCTTCAGCAGTTGTAATTGAAAGGTTCTCATGACCATGTCATAACTTAAGTAAATAGCATTTTTAAAAATTTTAATCCTATTTCTAAATAATAAAAATCTCATTGTGGTATTTTTCATAAGACCATACTTTAATAGAAAGTATATACTTACAGAAATAATTTTATTTTAAAATGTCAACTTTAAATGCAGTGTCCCACAGAAAGAACTCACTGCTAGTTTAGATAGTCTAACAAACTCAACTTCAGTAAAGTGTAATTTAAAGTGGAAGGCCAGAGTAGTTGAATTGATTTAACATTTACAAGCCAGATATCTTTGAAGAAGTTCTTTAACCAATTTGAAAATCATTGTGTCAACTGAAACTTTGAAAATGTAAATTCCATGAAAATAAATGAAATGATGATTGTGAAACTATCTCTAGAACGTAGCTGTCAACATACCTTCTCTTGTTCTCAATCGCTCCACCTATCTCCCTGTCTCCTCTCTCTTTCTTCTCTTTCTCTCTCTCTCTCTATCTTTCTCTCTCTCACACACACACACACCCCAATATAAATAGAAAAACTAAATAACTTTTGATATATTTAGAAATATTATAACACACAAAAGAGTGACAATTCTCCTGAAATTAAATGACTTTGCAATGTATTTCCATCATTCCATCAGGTAAAAAAACAAACAAACACTAGACACAAAAATTAGATGATCTAAGAGACAACATAAATGTTCTTTCCTTACTCTATTGCATGCTACTGGATCTTATTTTTTAATATTTTAAATTGTTTTTGTTGGACAGTGATAATGGTATCTACTCATAGATGGTGATTATTAAAGAGACTCAAACAGCTTTCTTTGAGCTACATTTTTCTAAGAATATGTTTCTCCTTCTTGTATTTCCAACTGCTTAATTCTTCCTCATTTTTCCTCACAACATAATTTCACTTCTAAGTGCATGATTATACAAATGCATTGCAATCCTATAAAAATAAATATATTATGAGCAGAACCCTCATATTCCCAATTTCTATGTATCTATACAAGAGTTGGACAGTGCAAAAGGCTAATGAAAAAAAAAAAAAAACTGATCCATTTGAAATATGGTATTGGAGAAAAATCTACGGACACCTGGGACAACCAAAAAGATGAACAAGTGGGTCCTAGAGCAAATTAAGCCTGAAACATTGCTGAAGGGAAAAATGACAAAACCGAAGTTGTCCTTCATTCACATCCTGAGAAGGCAGTGTTCTTTAGAAAAATCAATAATGCTGGAAAAAATAAAAGGCAGCAGGAAAAGAGGAAGCCCAAATAAGAAATGGATTGACTCCATAAAAGAAGCCATAGCCATGAATCTACAGGAACTGAGCAGGGTTGCTGAGGACAAGATATGGTAGACATCACTCATTTATAAGTTCTTCAGGAGCTGGAGCTGACTCAATGGCACGTTAACATACAGAGCATAAAGTGGTTAGCATATAGCAATAGAGATACAAATATAGACATCTTGTCTATTTTTCATGACCTGAACATTTTACTGAACCAGAGTACTTTTTGTATAACATGCCATTGTTTACAGAGTACTTTGGGACTCTCACTTACATATCCCACTGTCTGTTACAAAAAGACAAGTGAGGCCATAAGGACCTACTAAGTTTTTTTTTCTTCTGTTTTTAAATAACAGAAAATCACATAGGGCATGAACACTCCTTGTTTACTTTGAGAATAGCAGCAAATTCACAGAGTGCTAGTTACCATGTAGGCTAGAATTTCTAAACAAAAAAGTAGAAGAAAATCAGTAGCATTCTCCTATTTCAAAAAGTAAATTATTTATACTCACACGCCCACACACACAGAAATACATGGAGACTTGGTTAGTTAAAGAGTTAATTAAATACATATACTTTCTTTTCAGTGAGGTGTGATGTATAGGCTCTTTCTATTACAAATATAATAACAAAGGCAGGCATAAGATTCCAGTGATTCACAAGGTGATTATATACCTTATGTGCATAATTAATATTAGAAAATTATTTGGAATATCATTTTATATTTTTGTTGAGCTTTTTAAATAATGGCATGAGCTGTGTTCTATTTTTATTTTTCTTTTCTTATTAAAAAAGGATGATCCAGAAATCTTCTAAAGTAACTTCTCCAATAACCTTCTATAACCTTTTTCAATGAGTCATTAGAAGGAGTAGGAATAAAATCCATAGCTAATGAAGACCACTTAGAAATGACAAAGCATTGTGCTTTGATAGGGTTCAATGTTCTTTATATATGTGAGTTGAGTCTGGGATGTTTTCCAAATCTTATATATAAAGTTTCCTTGTTCAATTTTCTATTATTAAATAAGCTTTTCTTTTATACTTTCTTTTTCTTTTTTTTTTTTTTTGCATTGGTATGTAATAATGACTATTTACTGTGCATTTAATATGATTTTACTTTTATTTTAAAAGTATTCCAGGGATGTTATATAATAAAAACTTGCAAGGTATGAATCAAAGATATATGTTTAACAGCATAGAACCCTGGAATGAATTTTGTTAAATTTACAACTTCATTGTGACAGGCATAAGCCATTTATGATGGAGCCATATAAGTCTTATCTAATACTGTGATATATTAAGCTTTCTTAATTCTGTTGAAATAATATGAGAATAAAAAATATATTGATAAAAGTTCAATTTCAATTTGCAGACTAATAAAGATAGGATAAAATTTTAGCACTAAAAAATTCCTCAAATGAGATGTATGAAAAGTCTGTGATTTCACATCTCATTTATATAAAAGGGAATGGTATATTAGGATTTTAAACTATGAGTTTAACAATGCTTGACAAATAACTCAAGTTTAATTAATAATGTTTATACTTCCTTATATAATAACTTGCAGCTGTTTTTTAAATAAAAAGAATAAATTACACATTTATTCTAAATCGTTTTTTAAATACATATTTACATTAAAAAGGTATGTCTATGACAAATTGAATCAAGGATTTTTCTAGGATTTTCATTGAAACTCATGCCTCCAATCAGTGTGAATCAGTATACAAATATTTCTTAGACATGAGTTTTTTGTTAATTTCCTAATTTAAAATATCAATAAAAAAATAACAAATAGCATTTTCTGACCATTTTCTGGTCATTCGATAATGTTATATTTACATAATAAATTATCTTTCCCTCTCTCACACATACCTATACACATGAGTGATAAACATGTATATAGTGGAAGTTTCCATTATTGATATCCGATTAATAGATTAGTCAATTAACTGAAGTTCTCCAATCAGTGGAGAAAAGATGATAGATGGTCATAGCATGCAATCATTTAATTTTTCTATTTCTTCCAAGTCATTTGCTTTTTTCTTAAAACAGTTTATGCCAGTTGTGTTTGATATTATCAACAAGAACTTCATTATATACATATATATCACATAATCAGTTGAATTGGACAGTATATAAATAATTGAATATAAGACCAAAGGTAGAGTTCAATTTTTTTATGGAAATAGTCATATTGTTAGTTCTCTATAAAAATGAATAGCTTCCATCAAAAATTCAGACAGTTATTGTGGGAAATGCTACTACAAAACTGCATTTTCAATGAGAGCAATATGACTCCTAAAGAAACCAATACTGGTGCTAGAGGCGATGTGAAAAAAAGTTACAATAATAAATAAATCCTATCCATATCTACCTGCTGATTAGGGTAGTGTGACTATATTTATCAGTCTAAACTTTAGCTCAAATTGAAATCAATCAACCATTGTTCTTCCCTGCTCCCTTTCAGTATGTGAACTCTTCTGTGAACTTTGACATGAAACTCTAATGCTATAATATTCACAGACCACTCCCCTCATGAAAATCGTCATACTTGTATCCTTACAAGAAACATCATCTATTGAAAATGTAATGATGTACTGTCGAACATATTTTAAAGCTAAACATTCTAATCTTCCCTTCTTAAATATATCCAAAAGGTATGTAATTACCTATTATAAATTATAATAAAAATAACTATTATGTTAATATTAATTTGATACCAGATAATATTATATGCAATATCTCATTATATCCAAAACAAAACTCTATTTTATGGAAGAGGAAACTGAAGCCCAGAGACATTAAATAGCATACCTAAGTTCCACTGCTAGTCCATATTAAACTAAATTTGTCTCTGAACACTTGGACTCCAATACTTGGCTCTTATATTGTACTACAAGTGCTGTGATTTCTATTACATCCTATTTGTTACTCTTGGTCAGCCAGTGGAAAAAGACAGATGGGTCTGGGGTAATGGCAATGCGCTTACTTAAGCTTAATGAAGTTAAGATTCCATTTGCAGCCATGGTCTCCTTAATGGTGAAATCAATACATCCCTGGCTCCTGTAAGCAGCTATTGACATAGTGAATCTATTTTATCTATTCTGTTAAATAGAAAATACATAAGTAGTACCCTTTAACCTAGTACATCATTACCATCCTGCAAAAGAAAAAGACGCTCATTTTCCAAGAACAGGAGAAAAAAATTTTATTATATCATGACTCTCATCAGAAATCTGTCTATGGGGAAAGAAAGTTGAATTCTCCCATACTATGGGTCCTGATTAATACTTATGGAAGGAAAAAATGTGTGTGTGTGTATGTGTGTGCACGTGAGCACATGAGTGTGTTCATGTGCATGTGTAACAGTAGATTCATAGTGTAGATTTACAGAATATACAAAATGAAAGATATCTATGTTTTAAAAATCATTATTTAATACATAAAGATACATTCAGGTTATTACTATTTGCTTAATATCTACCAGAATGACAATTTTAATGATGGCTATCCAAATGATAGCATTTAAAACTATAATGACTCATAAACTTTAGC
>NW_006432227.1:3287581-3335339 GCF_000325575.1 Pteropus alecto | reverse complement strand
TGTAATTGAGGAGACAAAGCTGAACAAACAATAAGTCAGAGAAATAAAATCCCATTGTCCAAAGGTGGACAGTAAAGAGTGTCCAAAATCCAAGACGGTATTTTTTTTGGAGCGGGGGGAATGCTATAATAATGAAAAATACTGAGCTTGATGGCACTAAACACAATGTAGCAAAGTAAAGGGGAAAATCGTAGGAGCGTTTTCGAAGGTTACACTAAGGTGACAGCATAAAACGCATAAAGGGGGTTTTAAAACGTACCGCTGAAAGACTTGTATTTCTTAAGAAAGAGTCCAGGAAGCCAGACTTTTCTGAGAAACATATGGATAGCAGTGAAAGCAGTCAAAGTAGTTTCTGACCTTTTTTATTTACAGACATAAAATTGACTGCTGTTCAAATGCCAGCAGGTGTACAGGAACAAAATTCTGACCTAGGTTAAAAAAAATTCTTACTGTGTAGGAAATGCCCACTTGTGTATCTGTTGCTGGGGACCTGACAATGCTTGCCTGTGTATCTGCAGATTAGGGACAAAAGTTGTGTCATATCTTTACAACAGCAAGGTAAATTTATTTGCTCATTTTATTCACATGACATTTTAAAAATAGTTTCTATTTTTTTGCTGGGAAAGTTTGCTAATGTCTAGTGGAGACTGTGATATATTCCTCAATAAGAGTCAATATCAAATGTTTCCCAAACTGATC
The DNA here is from genome assembly GCF_000325575.1 of Pteropus alecto. NCBI lineage: Eukaryota > Metazoa > Chordata > Mammalia > Chiroptera > Pteropodidae > Pteropus > Pteropus alecto. Next base: position 3,334,640 of record NW_006432227.1, on the reverse strand, counting down.
TACAAATTCCATAAATCCTTATCAAAGTGCTAGTGCCTTGCTTGCAGAAATTGTCAAGCTTATCTTAAAATGTATATGGAAATAGAAAAGAACAGTAATAGCCAAACCATTATTAAAAAGAACACATTTATAAGAGTCACATTTTTCAAATTCAGAACTTACCATAAATCTGGAGTAATCAAAACAATGCAATACTGGTATAAGGATATATTTTTTATATAACATATTATTTATGATTAATAAAATAGAATTAGGAGTCCAGAAATAAATTCTTATACTTATGATCAATTGACTTTCAACAAAGAGTCCAACTTGATTTAATTTGTAAAGCAATCTTTTCAACAAGAGTTCCAAGATAACTGGATAACTGTATGTAAAAAATAATTAAGATGGACTGCTACCCACCACAAACTATATCAAAGATTAGGTCAAAATGGATCACAGACCTCGATGAAAGAGCTAAAATTATTAAACTCTTAGGAAAAATAAAATAAAATTAACATTTTGTCCTTGCATTATAAAAAACATTTCTAGAAATGACATCAAAATTACAAGTGACCAAAGAAACAACAGGTTAATTGGATTTTATCAAAATCTAAAACATTTGTGATTCAAAGCATGGTATTTTCAGACCAGCCAAAATGACATGGGATTGGAGACATTACATTTCTCCAAAGGAAGTGATTTTGAGATCTTAACGGGGGTCCAAAAGGATGCTGTCAGGTTTAGTGACTTGCTAGAAGGATTCACAGAACCTAGAGGAGCTGTTTTACTTATGGTTATGCTTTATTACAGTGAAAGAATACAGATTAAAATGAGCAAAGAACAAAAAAATATGGAGCAGAGTCTAGAAGAAACCAGGCATATGATCCAGTGTCTCCTTCAGTGGAGTCACATAGATAATGCTTAATTCTCTCAGCAACAATTTGTGATAACATGTACAAAGTGTTGTCAACCAAGAAGCTCTCCTGAGCCTTGGTTTCTAAGATTTTTATTGGAAATCAGTCACATAGTAATGGAATGCTTGTGTAACTACCCTAGCTACTCAGTCTCCAGCCCTTCCAAAAATCAAATTAATAGAGAGCCAAGAGCTCCAAATGCACAAAAACGGGCATTTGTCAGAAATCACATCGTAAGCACAAACTATCTGGTGTGCTCCAAGTCTCCAGACATAAAATGCACTCTTACTAGGCATGTCCTAGATGTTATTTCCCAGGAGCCTGCCAAGGGCCCGTCTTAAAGACCTTTGTAATTGCAGGGTTTGAACAACTCAGTTCTGCTGATTTAACCTTTACCACACAGTATCTAAGCAACAGATGCTCAATTCAGCCTTGTAGTATATTTGATCTTACATCTCTTGATATAGTTATCATATATCAGGAGGAATTTTTCAAAAGGAAAATCATGTCATTCTCTTGATTGAGGCAACCAATGGCTTTAGTAAGCTTGCTTGGAAATCATCAACTAGGTAATCTTTCATTGCCACATAATAGTTTTTTTACCAAAATACAATATAACGGGTAAAAATTAGAGTAATGAAGATAAGAAAATACAGTCAAATAGATCATTGTACAATAATATATTCAAGCAGAGAAAGACAAGAAACAGAACAGATATTTCGCAAATATCCCTGTCAAAATTTTTTCCTTTTTTTTCTATTCTTATAACAATTTCAAGTAGTAATTATCATTATTCCAGTTGCAACAACTGAAAACTGAGGATCACATACTTTAAGTCTAGTAATTCCATAAACTAGGTAGAAGAAAAGATTTTGTCTATAGAAGGAAACTCTCTAATATTTGTTAGTAATATGTATCTCCAGTACTATATATTTCTCTAAGGTAGCTTAACTGAGAGTCTGGGTATAAATCTTAGCATTGGAATATTATGTAAAGAACTTGAGCACATCCTGCTCAGTAGATGCTGTGTGAGGTAATGAAACAGTCTTCAGGACCACTGACTAGAGTAGAGCTAATGACTCTTTCTCAGAGTAAAGCAATGGGAAAACAATACTAACAATGACATCAATGACAATAGATACTATCTACCAAAAACTGTTCCAAGTACGTAGTATGAATTAGCTAATCTAATTCATACAATGATTTTATAGCTATTGTGTTATTGTTATCCCTATTTAAAGATGAGGGAATGAGGAATATATGTTTGTAATATGCTACAGACCATTTACCAAGTAAGTGTAAGACCATGATTTATTTCCAGAACTAGGCTTTAAAGGTTAGAGGAAGTGATCAATCTATACATTGTACCTATTACGTTCTACCCTAGAATCAAGCTTCTATATGAATCATTTCTCCTTTTTTTCCCCTTATAAATTCAAAGGTAAATAAAAAGGAATCAAATATTCATGCATATCTAAAACAGGATTATTTTTTAACAACATAAACTTATGTTTTATCTCTTGTTTGAAGCATGTAATTATTCTGGTGCCTGCTCACCATGAGCAGCAGAGCTGCATCTATCTATTCCTTTAAACTTCTTAGAGTTTACTGGAGCATAAGTGTTTTTTCTGGGCATATAATTTGATAATGGTGTTCTATGACATAGAGTGATATGTACATTACAACACATAACAGATTCTTTCTAGATAAGGCAGAAGACCACAATTTAGTTACTTGGTAATTCTCAGGGTATAAAATTGTCCCTCTTATTTATTGTCTCACATTTCAAGGAATATATAAAATAGATCAAACTTTCTAGAAATTGCTTTTATATTGCCAGTAATATGCATTCTCTAGATTGCAGTGTCATATACTTTAAGATCTTTTTAAGAAAACAGTTTTATTTTTCTCCCAGTAATTATAATTGTTTTAACTAATAGCTATTTTAAAATAAAACTTTTATTCCATTTAAGACATTTTAATAAAAATTCAGAGCATATATTAAAGCCCAAATTACTTTTTTTAACCTTTTTTCCTTGCCCTTTTTGTTCCTACTTTGCCTTTGTACTCTATATAATTTTATGAGGTTGAAATTGTCTATTGCCCTAATTTGCCTATTAAAATATATGTGAGTAGAGTAAAAACAATTCTTATGAATGTGTATACTTGTATTCTGGCATTTATGTGTATGCCACCATGTCATAGTTATCCTCTCTATAAAGCTTATTGAATATTTGCTGGTTGCTAGACATTAACAGGCACTAAAAATTTTATCCTGGAGAGATTTAGATTAGAAAAAGATAATAAAACTTTATATTTTAAAATGCTCAAATGTTTATAATGTAACACCTTGTGATGAGTGTTATAAGAAAAATAAAGTTATGAATATCCAACTTAATCTCTATGGGCTATAAAGACAAACTTTATTGGGAAAATTGATTTGAATTGTATTTTAAAACAGATAATGACTAGAGGGATAAAGGGATGGATGGATAAAAAGATAAATGGATAGATTAGTATATATAAGATCTTTATACAGAAGTTACTCATTGTAACTGACCATACACAAGTCACTTTAAAACAAGGTCTCACTGCCCAAATAATAAGTGAGATAATTGGCAGTGCCATTTCGGTTTTAAGTTGATTCTCTGGCAGTGTGATATAGCTTTAGGTTTTATACTTCAAGTGTGGGACTTAAGCATTAATTTTGAAATTATTTGTATTTAGTGTTCCGAAAAAACTTTCTTCATATGTCCTATTCTTATATCTATGTTTATAATTGACAGAGAGGAAGTGAAGTTTTTTTATTTTACAATTTATATTTACAAAAATTTTTATTCATATTATAGTGTTAGGTTGACATATATTTTTTTTGATTTGGTATTTTCTGCCTTTATATTAATTAGTTTAATATTAAAATTATAATTTTTATATAAAAGAAAACAACTTTTAGATATCTTTTCATATAATATTTATGTCCTGTAGATCTATTTTTCTTAGAATAAATTTTCTTCATAAAAGATAATTTAAATATATTTAATATCTAATTTAAATTTCAAAATTTACCGAGCATACTTTTGAGAAAGTTCCAAAGAGCCTAAAATATACTGAATTATCCGCAATATTATTAGAGATTATTCCTAGGAGCCAATAAAGCATGGTTTGAACAACCTTTCCTGCAAAAAACAATGGTAATAGAATAAATACTATATACTAACTATAGTATTCATACCAATGTTTCTCTGAGTAAAACCATTTGAAATTTTTAAACATTCTTGAGACTAAAACAAATAAAAATAACCCAAACATCTATAAAAAAACTATGATGAATGTTTTCCTTTATAAAAAAGATAACTTTAGTCAAATTAGCTGCTATTAAGGCAAAAGATATTAAAAATCCTGATTACATGTTATTACTTTTTTTCTCCTAATTTGGTTATAGAACCTGTAGGCTATTTGCTCTTTCCAGATGTTAGGGAATGCAGAGCAGCTGGAAGTTCTAAGCGAGTGCTGCTTAAATTTAAGTAGACTGAAGAGTGGACTGTTATACAACAATTTTAATTAAAAAATACTTGAACGATTGTTTTTCTAAACAAAAGTAAAATACATGTAGAATCTATGGAATTGTTCATGACTTTTTTAAACTAAAAAGTAAAAGCTTCAAGAATATGCAACTAATTTTTGCGTTAATTCATTTTATGGTATGTTTTGGTATTGCCTGCTCATTAAAGATGTAATTCAGACCAATTGATTAGATTGTTTTATTTGTAGCTTTTTGAGAAAAGTTATCATATTTATTTTATATAAACTAAAAATAAATCATGTAAGATTTAAATTTCTACTTTCCTTATTTGAGTTGCTAAAGCTGTATGATTGACACATAATCCTAAATGGGGTACAGTTTCTTAGAATCTGTGAAAACAAAAGACTTCTTGGAATTAAAATTAGATATATTGATTGTACTACTGCTCAAGGGCAGTGCTGATCAGGCAGTAGTAATTCATACAACTATGTCTGGTGGCATATATTCAGCTCGGAACAGAGCAAGTTAGTCATCATCCATAATATTAGAGCAATAGACATTCTTTATTACTCTATCTAAAGGCATGCTATCATTCCCTTCTATTCTTACACCCTGCACCATCTAATGCAGCATCATGCATGCCATTCCAATCAGGAATAATATTAATCTTTGTTTCATATTCATGAATAAGATTATCTTTTATATTCACAGATGACAGCTTTGAGGGTTTCACTCCAAAATGATGTGCATGAAGAAATCAGTGTTTTCCTTATATTTTTTCTGCAATGATTATTTCAAGGATTGAATCTGTGTTGAAACTTATTTTGTCAGGCTGAAGAAGCAGATCTATAATTGCCCAGCAGTTATTGCCAATAAAATTTTTATGTAGTGTTTTTGTATTTGTTTAGTTTCCATTAACACTCAGAAACTTCAAATGCTCACTGAACTGTTTCTATACACAATGTGATTATTTTACAAGAATGCTAACACCTATGAAAGAAACACATAGACCTATGAATATCTATTCACTAAGACTTTGTTTTTAAGTTGTGTTGAAAAAAATATTTTTTGAAGTCATTCTGTTTCCCATGTAGTTCAGTTACATAATACTTTAAGGTTCTCATTTGAAATGGAGAAATTATCTTTCAGGACACTCTATGTACAAACATAGCTCATTATCTCCCAACATGAGAAATTAAAAAAAAATTCATAGTCAGAAAAATTTTAAAATATATTTCAAATCTCCTGTAACTTTCACCTGTTTTTCAACAGCATTCATCATTTTTCCCATGGGATTTATCCGTGTTGACCATGCTAGCACTGACTAGGTTCATATAAATAGCCATAAATGTGGGCAGGGTTTGAATTATTGTTAACTTTATGAAAGTAGCATACACATGTGTGTTGTGTGTTATGTGTTGTTGAGTCAGATTCAACTCCTGCCAACCATAGGAATAACTGATGTCCATAGTGTCTTAGTCTCAGCAGCCCTGCTCAGCATCTGCAGACTCATGCCTATGGCTTCTTTTAAAGTCAATTCATCTCTTCTTTGGGCTCCCTCTTTTCCTGCTGCCTTTTATTTTACCCAACATGACTGTCTTCCAAAGAACCCTTCTTTCTTATGATGTGCCCAAAGTAGGAAAGCTTCAGTTTTTTCATTTTTGCTTCCAGCAATGTTTCGGGCTTACTTTGCTCTAGGACACACTTATTTGTCTTTCTTAGGGTCTAGGGTATCCAAAGAGCTCTCCTCCAACACTATATTTCATTTCAAAGGATCAATTTTTTTCCTTATCAGCCCTTTTCACTCTCTGACTTTTGCATCCATACATAGTAATTGGGTAATCATAGCCTTAGTTTCTAACAGTACATATAGTCATGTGTTAAAAGGAAATTGCACAGTAGAAATTAAAATGAGAAAAAATAGTTATCTCCCACTTCTTCTGTCATCCTCATGCCCACCACTTCCGTAATCAACTTCTTTCAATTCTTTTTCTTTCTTTTTTAATCCTTTGGTGGTTAGTAAGGTTATTACATTATTATTATGGTTATTACATTACATATATTGCTAGACAACAATATATGTAAATTTACATATTAATATGTAATATGTAAATTTACATATTAATTTATATGTAATATGTAAATTTTATAACACTACTGCTTAATTTCTTAACCTTGTAGTCCCCTAAAGATTTAGCACAGCTGATGCCATATCTTTCCTCCTTATTATATTATCTTTTCCTTTTTTACTTGCTATTTAGCTATTATTTTTGTATATTTAAATACTTTGCTTAAAATATATTTCGGGATCCATTACTTTTGATACCATCTCTTGATTTTCCACTGTTACAAAAAAAGTTGCTCCTTATGTCTAAAAAAGTGCTGCACTCTCCCTCCATACTCCTATCTTCTACTTCCCACGGTGGCCACGTCTGTCTTTCATTTTACATTGACAAAACCATGGTTCTACTTTATGATTACTTTTTTTCCCCCATGTGTTGACTTATATTTAGAAATCTAATAAAAATTGATGTGCTCAGTTTAATGTCTTGAACTGAGAAAGTTATAATTCCTTAAATTATTTATTTTCACTCTGACTCCAGAGATACCTATAAAATAAATCACAAGATCATTGCCTTTTAATTAGCCAACATAAGTAAATTAATTATTATTTTTGGTTTCTGAGATCATATAAACTGATTAGCTATCTTGTAAGATAGAATTACATATCATATTTGTCATTTTATGTCTAGTTTTTATGCTCAGTAGTGTATTATATTTTCATTGATGAAACTGGTCAAATTTTCCTGGTTCAGATGAGCTCTGGAACTTCCATATGCCATTAAACCATGCTTTTGGCTCTGCACACAAATCCAGAGTAATTTCATATGTGTAAATCCAGGAAAGTAATCAAATCTCTTGATATTCTGTTTATGATATAACGGAAAACACTCAAGTCCATGTGACATAAATAGTGGTCCTACATATTTCATTATAAATAATATGGTAGAAAATGAATGGGAACTCAATTGTACCTGAGGAATCTGCAGCTAATTATGAATTGGGGAGGTAAAGGAGAGAGGCAAACTATGTGAAAGCTTAATAAAATTTTTATTTTTAATCATCCATTACATGAAAGGTAATATAAAGTTGCCTCTTTTTATAGACTGAGTGATCTTTATTCATTCCCCAGGGCTTTCCTGTTTTGAGATTTAAAGAATTAGGTAATTTTACCGGGAGGTAAATTGGATGAATGGCAGTGTTCCCAGCTGAACATGTTGCCTATAATTGGTAGTAGGCCTTCCTTCAAGTTTTATTTATGATTATGCATTTTAATAAGCCCATACATTCAGTTTTAGAAAAAAATATTAAAAGTAAATTCAAATCAATACACTTTGAAACATTAGGGATTGCATTTCCAGTAATCACTCCTTTCTGTAGTTAAAGGTCTATCAGATTCTCTTACACTGGCTGACAGATTCTTGAACATTGCAATAAATGTGACAATCAATGCTATGGCGGTCAAAGATACCAGACGCAAATCTAATGGAATGAATTAATATTATGATAAGAGGCTTATGCGTTGCCCTTTTCTCATTACTTGTCTGTAGAGATGAAATAATCTACAGTGTATACCATATTATGCAAATACTAAAATTATATTTCCACATCTTCCAATTACTAAAAATATGCAAAACCAAAGACATTCAAATAACTGAAAGTTTTTAATTCCTTTGATTTTCTATAATTGTTAGAACCTGAGAGGAAAGATTTGCTAAATTTCTTGACTTAATTGCAAATTTTCTATGTGATGTATTAAAAAAGCCCAAAGTCATTTTAAAATTGAGACAGGCCATTTTTGTAGATAATATGTCTAAGCTATTATATACCTAAAATATTATGAAAATATATTTTGTTTTAGAAATATTTTCTGTTAGATACATTTGAACCATAATAAGTAAAATACAAAACAATTAGGTGGTATAAGCTTCATTGATATAAAATAAACAAAAATGATCTGTATTCACTTTCTAATATGTATAAAATGTTAACGAACATCCTCTTTTAAATTATTATGGATTTTTTTCTGAATAATCAATATTCTTAAATTAAGTCACCTACGTTATCACATCATTTATTGGTGGAAAAATAAATGTGCTTTAATTATGCTTTTATAAATTGAGGAAAAATAGAGCAAAGTCTAATATTTCTATTTGTATTTATATATTCTAAGATTACAATAAAGACTTTTTAAAACTCATACCATTTATATATGTTAGGAAATGTTTTACATTTAGCACATTTAAATCATTCTACTTAGTGATTTCTATTATAATGAGATATTGCCAGTGACTCAGGACTTGGCTTAAAATTCCTCTCCGTGTTTTAGCTGATGCATTTTTTTTATTATTATTCAGAGAATTCAATTAAGTTAGATCTACGATTTCTTGCTCTGACAAACTGCTTCAGTTCACTTCTCCTTTCCTGTAATTACCTTAATGGTTTAGCTGCTGGATGTTCTCCCTGGGAACCAGAGATACTAGTTAAATTTCTCCTGTAAAGCTTCTCACTGTAAAAGCTTGTTAACCCAATGTCAGACCTCATTGAAAACTTTGAGTAGACAATAATAAACTGAAAAATAAAATATGCTTTCTCGTAAATATCTCTAATTACTAAATGCATGTAATGTCCTGTGTTACAAGGGGGGAAAAAGCAGGTATTAGACATTTTTTGTGAGTAGTAGAAGTTTAGAACAGAATGACAATTTCTTCTTCTCTCAGTTATAGCTAAATGTCAAAAGGTTAGATTTATCTAACCAAAGATGTGACATCAAATGAACCACACAGTGTGCTAACTGTTCTAAATATCTGTGCCCCTTTGATCAACACCTACATAAGCTACAGATATTTTATAGAATCGAATTATTGCTATCAGAAAGTAAAGGGAAAGATGAAGTCAGCTTCTGTATTGATGGTCACCAAAATAATTTTAAAATTACAAATACAGAAAGCATAAAAGCAAGAGCGCAATTTTGCATTAAAATTTTATGATTTATAATTGAACTAAGGAATTTTTGTCCTTTTGATTATTGAAACAGGCAAAAAATATTTCGATCCTTAATAATTCTATAGTATTATAGCAATCAATTTTTATAATTGTAGCTCTGGCTAGTATGATATAATAACTGCTATCTAATCCATCTGTCCTGCCTCCAAAATCATTATTAATAGCCTCAGGCAAGTAGCACACACAATATGATGCCAGGAAGTGATAAATGCATTATGAAGAAAATTAGGGCAGGACAAAACTTATGACTGACAGTTATTTTAGATAGGTTTGTGAGTCCTCTTTGTGGAAGTGACATATAAATAGAGATAAAAATGAAATGAGGATGTAGCTATATAAATGTTGACTGTGTTACAGTGTTCAACTAGAGGGAAACAAAAATTCAAAGGCATTTTCTGCCCTTTGCCTTAGCAGACAGAAATAAAATTAATGTTTTCTACATACATCAAAGTCAATGTTTACCATATGACCATTTCTCCGAATTATAAGTTCTCACTTATATGTTCCATTAGAACTTGCCTAGGTATGGGAAATACTATATATATAATAAGTAATCTTAAGTAATAATAAATAATAAGTAATCTAAGTAATCATATATATATATATATATAATTACTTATTATTGCTCTCCCTTTCCTCACCTAGCCCCACCAAAACCATCGTTCTCAAAATCTTTATCTAAATTAATGGCATTAATACATGCCTACTTGTACCTAGCAAGAAACTAATTCATGCATAGTAATTGACTTATATTTTTCCTATATTCTGTGGGCATACTTCTTCTTTTCTTCCAATAGTTGATACTCTTCTCGCAGTCTGTCAGTATATAAAGATACCCACTATACTGACCATAGCAAGTCATGGCTAATTAAAAACCCTATTCCTTCAACCTCAACCAAACAAATTAATTTGTATTAGAAATTTATAACGTCTATATACTTCTAAGCCAGCACTGCAGTCTAGCCTGGCCCTCACATGGCATTGCATTCTTTGAGTTACTACATGCCTTTTATTGACGTACTTATTCTTTCCGAGCTACCATAAAACTATTAGGCCCATATTCATTGTGAAGAACCATGGAGTAAATTGTATTAGAGAAATATTTATTGTGATGTTTAATTAATCAGACAGACTATTGATGTTTGAGCCTGACTTTCTTCATCTTCTTACACACAAACACAATCCCTATGCCCTCAGTCTTAGCAATAAGACTTTCACTCCTGTGTTACTTCTCCCCTGCCTCAGTCTACCTTTGCATTGTCATTGATATCATGCATACTAGGTAAAAATATAAGTACTGATTGAAGGAATGAGAAACTTACTCCTTTAGTTAAATGAATAAATCCGTGAGATAATGGCAATCCTACTTATCTCTATCCTATGCACAAGCAAAGTATGCCATTTGTTATTTCTAAAACAACTCCTCTTCCATACTTTTAAATTTTTCTTAATTGTGTCTATGTTTTTCCCTCTGTTTGAGTAACTTTCTCTCCCTAACATACTTCACTTCTCTCAAAATCCTACCCATTCTCGACATTATATATCAGTTGGTATATACTCAAGGAAACTTTCTCTGGTTTCTTAACCTAAAATGCTCTTCCCTTTAACCTTCAATAGGACTGTGTACCTCACTTATTCTAATTATATTTTAGCTTTAAAATAAGGACTATGTGTCATTTTCTCTAAGATTTTAAATTGTAGTGAGATCTTCTCCTACTGCTTCCATAGTGTGGCAAATTCTATATCTCAAAAGCAGCACTTATTAACCTCATTCTTCCATTATGTCCCACCAATTACTGCTTCTTTCATGTATTTTCTTATCTAGGTTAGCAGCATTGTTATAGAAGTAGTTGGCTTTACCAAGAGAGCACTGTATGTACCCTTCCTATATTTTCTTCATATCCACAAATATTTCTCTTTCCTACATGGGTTTTTACCTCTCTCCCAATATAGCAAGTTTGCAATCAGACTGTAAAGTCTGTCAAAGGGGTTATATTTTCTCACTTGTATATAGTCAATGCCTATGCAATGCTGATTCATAAAATAGTAGGTGATTTTTAAAAGGCATCTCCTAAAACTTTTCCTTTTTTTATTCCTGTATAGTAACTTTGGCCTCTTTCTTGTATTTAAAACACATTAATTTTAGTGCATTTGCAATTTTAGTTCTCTTTTCCTGGAATACATCATCACAGTGTGTGTATATATTTCTAGTAGAAGATAAACACTGTAATTCTTTAGATTTTATATTTTTCAAAATTGTAATTAAATGTTTCAAAATGTGCCTAGCATAGTGTAGGAGTTCGATTAATTTGCTGAATAAATAAATAAATGTTCTTTGATTAGGAATTTCCCACACCTGCCTGTGCGATTAATAGAACATTTTAGGCATCCTTGTCTTCTTCACTTCCCACGTCTGAATCTTCATTATGTTTTATCATGCATATTGAAAAAGATTCCTAATTGGTCTTTTTATGACCTAAATTCTGCTCTAGGTTAATGGCATTGTCCAGTGTGTGTCATCCTCCATAAAGCTGGAAGTTTGATCTTTATAAGTGTTAACTCGAATCATAACGAGCTCTTATTTTAACATTTTAAAAGCTTTCCAATACTGATTGGATCATCCAGCCATTCCTTTTAAAAGTAAATCGTCCTTAAAAACATTCTCTAACTCATTCTGCAGCTATAGTAACCACATGCACCTTTAAGGACACAGAATCATCTTAATATGCCCTCAAGAAAACACATTTTTCCAATTTGTTTATGGCAAAGAGCTTTCTAACCAGATGTTACCTATATCTGAAAAATTTCACACCTCCTCACTGTAGATTTACCAACTTCTATAATGTAATTGTCCTGGTTTTATAATGGTGATTTTAATATGATTTTAAATATAAATATAAAAATGCAATTGTATCATATATTTTATTTATGTATTTAAAGAACAAACAAATTTTATTTTTCCTCCAGCTTCATTGAGATATAATTACTATGCAAAGACTGCACACAATTTATACAATTATTATATACAATTTGTTGAATTAAGACTTATGTACACACTTGTTTTACCATCAACATCATATATTTTAAAATATAAGTGAAGGCTGAGATCATAACAGGATATCAGAGGCCTTAATATTTAAGATGAGAAAAATTATTCAGGCAGAGATTCATGGAATTTAAAAAATAAAACAAAAAATCAGAAATAAATTAACTCCAAAGTAAAAATGTTGCAATTTTTTGTTTGTTTGTTTTTAGTAATTTCAAATGTTTTATGATTTAAAATTTGGCCAAAGAATTAATTTTATTTAGAAATAAAGCCATAAAATTGTCGTGTGTACCTTGATATTTATCGAATACATAGAAGATTTGGGGATTTCAGAAAAATCTTTACACAGAAATTTAATTTATAGAAAATAATTCATTATATTTAAGAAAAAATATTTAGTAAACCTTAATAAAGCAAAACAAGCAAGGAATTCTTCATTGAAAAAAATAATATTTGACTTATACTAGAGCTCCAATTATCAGTTTACATCCAAATTATGTGTAGTTTGTATTATTTTATTAAAAATTCTTTAAAAAGTCAACATGTATATAAAAGAGAAAATAGTCTTAGTCCTATAAGAAATATAGGTTTAATGGCCTTAATCTGCCATCTTGTGGTGTGATAGCTTCATCTCATATTTTCAAACACACATTCACTAGGCATTTTAAAATATTTTCTTAGATATATAGAATAAGAACTGGCTTTATTTCTGTAATTTTGATTTTTCATCAAACAGAACTTTTTGGAGGTCAATTTTAAAATTTACTGTTATATAGACTTGTCTTGACAATTGTGTGTGTTAAAAGTACTGTTGTTTCAGTTAATCTTTGATTCTGAGCATTTAGAAGTTAAATAGAAAAATAAATAAGAAATAATATTTAGATTGTCAAATCACACTAAAATCATACTAGGAATAAATAATTCACATCACATGGCCAAGAGTTAATATATATTTTTAATCTTTTATTTGATAAGACAATTTTTGCAGTAAGCATACTAATTTTTACCTCTATAAGCACCTGCAAAAAAAAAAAAAATTCACATTTCATGTAAAAATAAATGTACATGGCTTCAAATCATGACTTCAATAATATAATATATATAATGGTAAAATAAAGCAATATTTCATTGAAGTCAGCAAGTTGAGCCTTTAAGCAATTATTGTATAGAACTAAATTTACTCATTTAATTTACCCTAAGTTGTGAATCTGTTATTATAAATTATTACCTAAGAATACAATTATAATTTGAACATAAATTTAGCTCTTCTATAATTTTGGAGCTATACTGAGAATACTTTAGTAATGATATAAATGTATATGTAAAAACAAAATCTTCATAACATTTCTGTGAATAATTGACTGACTATGCATGGCTGCTTTAGAGAATGATATCAGCAAAATTGTAGAGTAGGTAGCTCCAAACTCCAGTCTATCCCCAACAATATTAAAAATAAAATAAAACAGAACCATCTGAACCCTTGTCAGAATTCTGGAAAATAGTCAAATTCTTTCAGCAACAAACTGGAAGCTGAATCAATAAAAGGTACATAAAATATTATCTGCAATACAAGAAAATCTCAGCCAAAATACTAGTTGAACACAGCTAAGACTTCAATAATCAAGAACAATAAACCTTAGGAAGGGAAGAATCTGACTTCCAGAGTTACAACAGTATAATATTCAAATATCTAATAACCATAGTATAATAGTCAAATATCCAATTTTCAATCAAAAGAAAAAAATCACAAAGCATGCAAAGAAACAGGAAAATATGGTCCATTCAAAAGAAAAAAATGACAGAAAATGTCCCTAAGGAAACCCAGACTTTGAACTTACTAGACAAAGACTTTAAGTAAACTATTTAAAATATGCTCAATGAGAAAAAGGGAAACATGGAAAAGAACTAAAGGAAACCAGGAAAACAATATATAAACTAAATGAACATGTCAAAAAAGAGAAATTAAATAAAGAAATCAAACAGAAATTCTGGAGTTGATATGTACAATAACTAAAATAAAAAAATTCACTAGAAGGGTTCAAAAACAGATTTGAGCAGGTACCAGAAAAAAAATCAGTGAATGCAGACATAGGACAATTGAAATTAGACAGTATGAGGAATAGAAAGAAAAAATAATGAAAAAAGTGAAACATTTTCAAGCAGGCCACCATATTCATTATAAAATCTGATATGGAGCAGTGAAAGAAAACAGGGACAAAAGAATATTTGAACAAATAAAGGCTGAAAATTTTCCAAATTTGATGAAGAATATAAATCTATATATGCAAAATGCTTAATGAACTACAAATAGAATAAACTCAAAGAGACACATTAAGACACAATATAGTCAAATTATCAAGACAAAGACCAAAAGAAAATCTTAAAAGCAGCAAGAGAAAAGTGACATACAAGCTACAATATGTCCTTCATTAAAAACTATCTGATTTCTTATCTGAAACCATGGAGATCAGATGGCAGTGAAAGACACAGTCGAACATAGAGAGGAAAAAAACTATCAAGCAAAACTATTCTTCAAAATTAAAGGAGTAATTAAGATGAAAAATTCACTCAAAACAAATCAAACACCAAAATTTAAGAGTTAATACTATAAAGTTCTCACAAAAGAAACTTAAGAGCAAATCTGTATGACTATGTGTGGATTTGGTAATGATTTTTAAATACAATACCAAAAACACAGGCACACAAAAAAAATCATTTTCTTCAAAATTAAAAACAAATTTGTACAATAAGGCATAATATAGAGTGAAAAATAACCCACAGAATGGGAGAAAATATCTGCAAATCATATATTTGATAAAGGATTAATATGCAGAATATATAAAGAACTTCAACTCAACAACAAAATTACAAACAATTCAATTAACATATGAGACTGGTGTAGATACTTCTCGAAAGAAGATTGAAAAATAACCAATATGCTCATGAAATAAAAATGCTTAACAATTAGTTATCAGGGAAATGCAAATCAAAACCACAATGAAGTACCACTTCACGCCAACTTAGATAGCTATTGTCAAGAAAACAAAGACAATAAATATTGGCAAGAATGTGGAGAAATTAATAATATTATATATTATGGATAGAAATGTGAAATTGTGCAGCTGCTATGGAAAACAATTTGGTGATTCCTTAAAAAATAAACAGAATTACTGTATAACCCAGCAATTCTACTCTTAGAAATGTACCCCAAAGAATTAAAATCAGGGAACTCAAACAACTATACCTGTGACGATATTCATAGCTGCATTATTCACTATAGCCAAAAAGTGGCAACAACACAAGCATCCATCAACAGATGAATGTATAAACAAAATGTGGTATACACATACAGTGGAATACTATTCAACCAGCAAAAGAAATGCCTCAACATGGATAAACCTTGAAAGAAATATGCTAAGTGAAAAAAGACAGGCACAAAAAGGCAAATGTGTGACTTCACTTACATGAAATATCTAAAATAGGAAAATTCATAAGGACAGAATATAGATTAGAGGTTATCAGTGACTGGGAGTAAGAAATTATTGCCTAATGGGTATAGAGTTTCTGTTTGAGGTGGTAAGATTTTTTGGGACTGAATAGTGGTGATGGTGGCACAACATTGTGAATGTAATTAATGGCAATGAATTTGTACACTTAAAAATGGTTAGATGACAAGTTTTATGTTACCTTTTTATAATTAAAATATCGCAAAAAAGGGCAAGGAAAAACAAAAAAGAAAAAGGCTGCTTTGTGAGCAATTCAATGATAACATTAAGGAGTATCCTCCATGTAGAAAAAGCCTTCCAACGATTTCTGTTACTCTTATCTTTCATAATACTTTTGCTTAACTTGTTTTATTAATTACCCCACTTTTTTCATAAGCAAAATAATGGCAGTTATGACCCCAAACTCAGTCCTGGGTCTTTTACTCTTCTGAATCACTAATTTTTCCTTTCTTTTCATATTGAACATTTGATGCATATACGCTAACTCCCCAACGTATGTCATCTTTGATTATTCTTCTAGATTCCAGATGTATATTTCTCTGCGATAGACATTCCATCTTGTTTATTCATGGGAATTCTAAATTGCCATCTCCAAACTTTATTCTGAAATTCTTCTGATCACACTCTATAAATTGTCTGTTAATCCTTTCAGTTACTTGAATCACCCTCTCGCCAGATAGAAATCTTAAAAGTCACATTGAATATCTCCTTCTTCATCACTGCCAGCATAGAATTGTAAAGGCCTATTAAGTAAAAATTCCTCATAAAATTTTTTATATTGTTCTTAAATGAGCATTGTCAATATCTCAGTTCTTATCTTCAGCAATATTTTGCTGGGACAAATAATGTAACATATATTACTTTAATTACTATTAATACTGACTTCTCCTTATCATAGAGGTCTATGTTCAAACACTGAATTTCTCTGACTACAAGTTCTTCTCTATTGACAAAATAATTGTTATTTTTAATCCCCAGTTGGTCCTTAAGAAAACCTATTTCAGCCACACCTAATCTCACACAAAGAATCTTGCTAAATTTGATCATTTATTTCTCTACTCCTTTGCTCTTTTGTTTTGGGAGACTCTATAGTAAGTCTACTTCTTTCATTACATTTTATTTTGATTAAATTTTATTAAGATTTAATTTATGCTTAAAGTCTTCTATAAATGCAATATTCTCTCTGTAGTTTTTCCTGAAATTCCCAATAAAAGCTAATTTTTTAATTTTTCTTTTCTAATTATTTCATTGTTGCATTAATTCTGTTAGTTGTGATTTGTTGTTGTTGTTGTTGTTCTTTTTATGCATAGATTTTACCCATTTGATTCAATTTCTGGTAAAGACCAGAAACTATATAACAGTAGCTAAAATATTTCATATTTTTCTTTCAGCTTTTCTATGTTATTCTTGTAGGAGATAATTAAATAATCGAATCTCAGACTCAAAGAGGTAAAAAGAACTATGGGACTGAAGTAAATCCTTTGGTGTTTCTAGGAAGCAAGACATTGTGAAATTTGTAATGCCCTGTCTTAACAAAGTAGGTATGGTTGTAAATTGAATGTAAAGCACAAAAGACTCTTACATTCATCTTGAATTTATCAAGTCTTCTTCATGTCATAATATTCTTAAATTCTTTTCCTAGATTTCTTGTTTCCACACTGATTCGCAGCGTCAAAAAGTAGGGATCTCTTTTGTATTTATTCTGAGCATTTACTTTGACAGCAATTTTAAATGTCGCCAGTAGGTGCCATCTTACAACACGAAATAAAAAACAACTTAAATATATCATAATTTGAAGATATCAGAAGAAGATAGATTGATGATAGATAATAGGTAGATAGGTAAATAGATAGAGGAGTAGTTAATTATATGAATAGTTACATGTATAATCACTCATAAAATATAAATAAGTGGCTCCAGAAAGTATGCCCTACATTATCAGGACACATTTAATCTCTCAGAGACATATTTCCACATCTTTTCATGTTGACTTTAACATCAGAAAAGCTACTTTCTGACACATGTAGCAGAAAGTAACCCTAGCTTTTAACAAGCAGTATGGATTTGTTAGAAGATGAAAATGCCATAACTCACTGGTACAGTTCTGTTCCTTAAACACAATAAACATCAACCACCTCAGGGATTTTGTTCTTGTTTTTTCATCTTAAGTTTTCCTCCCACATATCCTTGTACTTATCTCCCCCTACTATCCCCCTTCTTAAAGTTTTTGCTTAAATATTGGCATATCAACGATATCTTTCATTATCGCCCCTATTGAAAACAGAACCTCCATAGCCCTATTTCATTTTTCCCTGATGTAATTTTCTTTGTATTGCTTCTCATGATATGACAGACTATAGATTTTGTTTATTTTATTATAGTTCTTATCCCAAATGGTGTAAGCTAATTGACAAAAGAAATTTTACTTTATCTATTCTTGTACCTACACACTTCAAACAATGTCTGTCACATAGTAGGATCTTAAAGAAATATGTGTTGGATGAATGAAAATTTAACATATGACATTAGGAATTAACGAAGTAGATAGAAACTAGAGAATCAAGACAGGAAATTGGTCAGAAAATAAGGTAAAGAAAACAAGCAAGACAAAATAATCTTTTAGAATTAATAGTTGGACCAGACAAAAGTTGCAATACTCCAGAATACAAGCCACCACTGCAAAAATGTACTGTCATGGTTGATTTTAAAAAGCCCCTTTATCTTTACCACTCACCCAAGTTTTTCAGTTCCTTTCAGCTAAGTCTTGCTAGAACCTGTTCTAGTATCTGAGACTTGGTTTTCAGAGCACGTGGGGAAAAAGAATCTTAATCTACTACTCTGGCGAATTCTTCCCAAATAAGAGGGCTTAAAGATATGTGATGAGAGTCAAAAGAGAAGAATGAGTAGAATTATTTAGCACTGACAAAAATGTTGTAGGAGCTCTTTTTCAAAATTATATAGCATATTTATTTACATTAAGGGATTCTTCTATTGCTAAACAGTAAAAATATGCATTTCTATTCTGTCACTGGATACATACTACCATATGTTTCTACTGTATTTTATTAACTTCGATATTAATTTATTTTTATTTTGCAGATAGAGATGACTCTTCTAATCCAAGTTGTGTATTTAAAAGAAGTAAATAGTTAAAAGCATTATAACACTTCATAGAAGAATCAAATTTTTAATTAGCAGTTTTTATCCCATTGGACCTCTGGGTTAAAAGGTACATTTTAAGACATTGATTTCTAGGATCTGAATTAGTTAGGAATGATATTTACACTGCTTAACATGGCTGTTACTGTCTATTTATTTATTTATTTTTTTATCAGGCAGTCTTTAGATAGTTTACTTGCCTGTATCACCCTGGAGTGTCATATCAGGAATTTCACTCTGAGTAACAGTAATGAATACATGTCATGGCTTCTAGGAAGTGCTTTGACATCCATTCTCCTAGGTGAGTGTGAATTGTATTTATAACTTTGCATGTAATCCTACAGAGATTTCTAGAGAAGTAAATGGGATACTGTTGTGACAAGTATATTTCTCTTAGTACCTACTAGAGTATAAGATCACATTGTTCTTTGTTTTTGTTTTTAAAATTTTTAATTCCACTAATATAGAAACTCTATTACAATCCCTGAATCAGCAACTCTGTTCTACTGCATATTGAAAATAATTTAAGGATTTACTTAAATTTTAATGCCAACATCAACTGATTTTTAACTTAAAAAAAATAAACTCCTGGAAGATTCTTTTAAGATAAAATTATTAATAATTTTGTCATGATACTATGGGTTATATTTGGAAAATATTAGATGACAAAAATTTTTTATATGTTTTAAATCATATTAGCTTACATCCTTTACTATCAGGGCTAAGCCAAAATCCCTGCATAAAATAGAGAAAATGATAGGAAAGAAACAGAGAGGGCTTTACCGAGAAAATAGTCCAAGGGTCTCTCTTTGTAAAGAGAGTGATGTGGTTTTTATGTGCCCTCCATATTAGAAGACAAGTTGATATGGCAATTATGAGAAATGAAACACTAGGCACCCAGTGATTTAGAAAATTCGTGTTAAGATACAAATGTCCTGAACTCCCCTAAATTACTCCAACTCAACCTCACTGCATCACATATGGATTGATGTAAGGCTCTTTCATAACTATACAATGTGACTATAAAATATTTCTAACAAACTTTAAGTGCCAATGCCTGCCTCATATCAAAATTGAATGTTAGAAATACCATGACCACTTTTTTCTTAAAACACTCATTCACACACCAATGCTTTATATGATTTCTTAAATGGATTTTATAGTGAAAATCTACACCTAAGGAATTTAAGGAAGTATAATTGATCGAGCTATAGCTAGGCTTACTAAGTTTTATGTATTTTGGCTGGCTGAAATATATACTGACATGATTTTAATTATATTTCAGTCTATGAGCTTTCTGTGGATTGTAGTGGCTCACATAAATCAACTCATTTGTTTAGAAATGGAAGAGTGATAATTCTTATTTTTGCGTAACTTTTAAAATTATTTATTTATATTCCACAATTGCTTTTAATACTGTCTCCATCTCAGGGTCTTAAAATGTAGTTCTTTGATAGCGTAGTTCAACTACCAATTCTACATTATTATATTTGCATAGTAGGTTTGAGTATAGAACCTGATACAACACATTCCAGATATACTTGTATCATTGAATGAATAAATAATGAAAATTATTTATCTTTTCTAAAAAACTGAAAACCTAATCTCAGTGTTTTAAAGTCTTGGCACTTAATAACAGAACAATATGTTGCATTTTATAAAGTTAAAACGCACAAGTCATAAATGTAAAACAAAATAAATTTAAAGGGTACCACATAAAGAGATGTGCAAATCCATTGTAACACAAAATATTAGTGTAATATTGGGATAGAGAAACACTATGTACTTCATCTGTACTAGGAGATCAGTTAATGAGCAATATTTCCATTAGCCCATGATAAATGAGCCCCTAATCTAAGAAGATTAGAATTCTAATTTTCAGTGAGTTTTTGAGTCTTGCTGAGTATAACTATTCATATTACCTCTAGAACTCCATTAGTCTGTATAGTAGCTAATTTTCTGTGTCACCTTAACTAGGCTATGGGGCCCAATTGTTGAGTCAAATACCAGCATAGGTGTTACTGCAAATTTATTTTTTTAGATGAGGTTAACATTTAAATCAGTAAACTTTGAATAATGCAGATTACCGTCCCTAATGTGGATGGGCCTCATGCAATAAATTGAAAACCGTAAGAGCAAAGACCGAAGTTTCCAGAAGAAGATGAAATTCCTCTCAAGACATACAAATCCTGCCTGCATTTCTGAGTTTTCAACCTGTCCATCCCATTTTGTGGATTTTGGACTGAAGATTACAACATCTACTCTTATATAAATTTTCAACCTTCAGGCTTGGCTTACAATATTCATCACCAATAATCACCAATGATCACATATTCCTTTAAAAAAATTTCACTCTCTCTCTCAGATATATATGTGTGTATCTATCTATCTATCTATCTATCTATCTATCTATCTATCTATACACCTACACATATATAAAGTATGCATGTAATGCATCGATATATCTATATATAAAAAATATATATACTATTACATTTGTAATGTTAAAACACTGAGTCATTGTTTTAAAGAGCACTTCAAACATTAATAAATTTCCACAGACGCATACTCTTGCTTTACAGATGCTATGTTTATAACAGCATCATGTCACCTGATGTATGTCATATCCTTATAATTTCAGGCCTATGAACAGTCGAAGCATTTTTTGCATCCCTGTTCCAATTAAGCCAAATCTTTGGACACTCTCATTTTATTTTCTTTTCCATTGTGTTCTTTTCTCACATTTTTTCGTGCTATTCAAGCACCTAAATTTTTGATGCTATTGACTTCTGACATGTTTTATCAAAGAAGTCAGCACTGTGTACTTCTTAACTGAATATGGCTCTTCCAACCTTGCTCATAAGTGAATCATTTTGCATCTGGCTACATAAGGTAAATTACCTATCCAAAAAAAGGTCAGCCCTGTATTACTGACAGATCATAATCAAATTAAATAAAAAACCATAATGTTATGAAAGCCATGAGATTTTAAATGTTCTGTAAATCGAATATTAAAATACCCAAAATGAAGATGTCACATGTGAGTAAGATATCACATGATGATTGTATTTGAACTAACTTCTAAAAGTAATGTGCATTTTCTTGTTTAAATTTTTCTTAGATAATATATTTATTCCAGAAATAGCTATTGAACACCTATAAGTGTCATAGTCTATCAGCTATTCAAATATATATTACATCTGTTTTTCACTTTTTACTATTATATTGTTTTGAGTATCCCAAGAGTCTTCAGTTTCCTGAAATTGCTCCTGCCTACATACCTGGGTTTGGACAACTCCACTATCCAAGCTATCAGCCAAGACAAACATATCTAAGTTAAATTTAACTTCTTCCTTTTCCAATTTTAATTTTTCTTCCTAATTAAATTATTAACTGATGCATACCAGCAAAGCAATCAGAAAATTTTCTTAGCACTGAGATTATCACATTTGATATTAAATATATTGCATTCATCCAAATCTCATTTTTCTGATTCCTTCACCTTACAAGGACATAATGAAAGTTATCTGTTTATTGCTACTTAGCTTCATTCAGAAAATTTGTGTTGTGAGAAAAAAATTTTTGAGTTTATAAAATCTTAGATAAAACAGTATGTCAAGCTCTCTTTCTCTTGAGGGTTAGAAAGTTAACATTGTAAATTGAGTCACCCCATCCTTCTCCTGGGGTTAAGTCTAACTTCCTGTGGAACACACAAGATGCCAAGAACTCAAGGACTGGTTATGATCTTTGATGTCTGTATTCATCCATGATGGCATCTACTAAAACACTTTGGTTATTTTTGTATTTGCCCCCAAATATATGGAAGTAACTTGTAGTTCCTCAAATTCTGTTCAAAATCAACTACTTCCAGGCCTCTCTGAGGGTCTCAGGTTTCATCTTTCTATATTTGCTGAGGCACATGGTACTCTGTAGCATTGCCTAAGACCCTTTAGCATTTTTGTCCCACTAATTAAAGTGCACTGGCAATACACCATTCCTTTAACACAATGCTCATCCACAGACACAACATGCCCTGTCTTATCTGGGGGCTTGATGTCACTTAACACTCTTCTTAGGAGAGGAGCAATGGTTTCTTTGCACTCTCAAATCTCCATACCTATCTATCTGTCCATCTATTCATCTATCATCTATCTATTCAATTCTTATCTATATCTATATCTATCTAATCTATATCTATCTAATCTATATCTATATCTATATCATCTATATGTATCTATCTATATCTATATCATCTATCTATATCTATATCGATCTCCCCTAGAGTTTCTTCTTAAAGATTTGCCAGAACTACTTGTTTCTCTTACTTCTAATCTGCAACATAAAAGGGCTATCATGTAATCTGAGACTGTGCTAGTGTAATCTAACATTTTCATGTTTTCTTCTCATGCTAAAGTCTTCTTCAGAAATTTTCCTATTCTCTCAAGGCTTAAACTTTCCAATTCCAAACTATAAAAGTTATCTTTGTTATGTGATCAGTTGAATTACCCCTTTCTTGTGGAATAAATGAAGGAGGCTCTAGCTGTTGAATATAGAGGAAAATCAAGAGTAACAGGAAATCAAGTGTGAGGTAGAATTGTTTATTATTTCGAAAATAGAATCTAACCCAAATACAAATTATATTTCTATTATTCCTCTAAAAATTCTAAGATTTAGTTTGATGAACCATCAGAAATATAATTAAGGGGGAAAAGCCTCACAGGTAGATATCAATTTAATGTTTATGTTTACATCTAAAATCACAACTTTTGTTGGATTTTTAAAATATTTTCAGATTTTTTAAAATGTTTGATTTTAGGATCGAGGAAACTTCTATAGCATTATTAAGTCACTTATTACTTTTTAGTCATATGGAAATTCTTTATTATGTCTAAAATCAAACATTTAAAAAAATCTGAAACTTTTCAGTTTTGGAAACTGATTAAACTTGTTCTCAAGTTTTAGATAAGTTAGATTTTTTTCTTTCTTTCCTTCCTTCCTTTCTTTCCTTTCTTCCTTTCTCCCTCCCTTCCTTCTTCCCCACTCCTTCCCTCTCTTCCTTCCATTCTTTTTGCTTTTACTTATTTTGATTTTTAAAAATGTGGTTTCTCAAAAGTGACAAAGGAGAATTAGGAAGGAGTAACATTTACATACATATTATATGATTGTATAGTTAATTGAATTGACTCTGTAGGAAAAAATATTCAAAATAGAAATATAATAATGATATAAGTTATAATATAATTCATCATGATTTTCTATTGTGCACTAAATGTGCCCTTTAATTCCTGGGCTTTCTCAAGAAGAAAGCATTTGAAATGCTCATTTAAAAACTGTAAAAACATGAACTCCTCCTCTCACTGAAAAACTATCATATGTTGTCTAATGTAATCTGACTTGTATATGAAAGTAAACTAGGACCATGTAAAGCAAAGAATTACTTCAATGAGAGTACTCCAGACACCTGTTGTGTTAACAGATTCTTTCTTTTTTCTTTTTCTTTTTTTTCTTTCTTTTTTTTTTTTTTGGTATGAGTGGTGATATAAAAATCCTCTCACCTTGAGGATTTATCAAATAATTATAACTGGAATCCCTACAGGCATAATATAAGCAAACAATAGAAATAAAAAGGGAAATATTACCTAAGAGAGGAAGCATTGTCATCTGATTCATGAATTTTAAAAACATCACTTTTCTTTTGTTCATTAAGTGCTCTCAGGAAATTGTTTTTTATGTAAACACAAGGTTCTGCAAATGAAAATGAAATGGACATATTCTCAGAACTATGTTCAATATGAAGATTCCTCCTAAGCCTTCCAAATTTCCTACTTTTATAAATCCCTGGTCTTTATACATTATTAATTATATTAACTATATATATGTATAACTATTATTAATGAGAAATAGAAGTTTTATTGAAAAATCAACAGTTTATCCCATTAATGGATGGAACTGAAATTGCCCTGAGCATTTAAAAGTGTTTGCAAAAATGATAAAATTTCATATAATTCAAGACTGCTGGTATAGGCATTTAAATGGTATTTGATGCAGTTTTATAGAGAAATATCGGTCTCAGTCAAAAAAAAAAAAGCTTTGAATGTCACATTTACATGTATCCTTGAAAATCTATATTGGCAAACAAAGCATGAGAACCAATATTTACACTGAAAAGTCTGTCTGCTCCACAAATATCTTCACAAAAATTTATGGGTTATATTAGGAAGTGGAAAAATTTGTATCGCGATTTAGTTGAAAAGTTCACATAAAAATTATTTCTTAGAGCATGAACCAAACACTTTTTCTGTGCCTTCTCCTTTCCTCCACATTCTTCCAAGGTTCTAATAATGCCCCAGAGAATTTTACTAATGTCAAACTTAATGCCCATACACTAAACTCGTGTTTGTTGATCACTGTTTTGTAGTGACTGCTTGTCCAGAAGCACTCGACAGTGAAATAGCCTCAAAGTTGTATCATCTCATGCTTTTTGTATGAGAGGCACTTCGATAGCAGCAGATTTTTATTTTTAAATGAATTCTATTTGTACTTGCCTTAGATAATTTTGCTTTTATGATTTATATATTACCATTTCAAAACCTACTCCATAAAAAATTATCTCAGTCTGGGAACTTCCAAGTGTTTTAGCTTCTACATGTTTCTCTTTATACATTTTATTTTTGACATCAGCTTTTTATTAAAACTAAATTCACCATTTCAAGCAATGTACTTTACGTTTACAAACAATTTGACATAGAATAACATTATAAAATAATGCAACATTTAAAAGGAGGAAATTTGGAATCAAACAAATCCAGTTTGGTCCAGTTACATAGCCTCTCTGAAACCCATTTTCTTGTGTTTTATACACCTGCACAGGAGATAGTTCTGCCTCATAGAATTACTGTGAGGATTAAATTACATAGTGAAGGCAAAGCACTTAGAGTACTTTCATGTAGAAAGTTAAAATAAACTAACTATTCTTATCATTTACTATAAATAGCAATAGCTAAAAATGTAAGAGAAATGGCTCCAAAAACACCTTTGGCTTTCTGCTGATTTTAGATCTAAAAATATCACCCGAACAATGAAGCTCAACTGTAGACACATTTAAACTCATAGCATAAAAAAATAACTTATTTTCTGACACGTTGCAAAATAGAATATTTAATTTGAATGCTCCTTAATGAGTTTTCATTTTGAATTACTTGAAAAAAAAATTTTTTAAATATTTTGGTTAGTGTAGCTCCAAACAATATGAACACATCAATGTGATCTCTCTAGAGATCGTGAGGTTAATGTTTTGTTTTGTTTTGTTTCATTTCACTTTTAAGCTAAACCAATCCAGTGTCTTAAGGGCAGAGGTTTATAACTAAATGTCCGGAGAGATGTTGAGTGGTTTTTTTCAACTTATATCACCATAAGATGGGTGCGCTGGTAGACTGAGTTATTTGTTCACAGATGTTCGCTCACTTGGCCATACTTTCCTGAGGATAATAGATAAATCCCCACCTAGTTAAGAGGAAATTCTATGCAGTTATTTCTTTTGTATTCCAACCTGATTTTCTAACATGTTATGTGCAGTATTTGCTTGTCAAATAAAATGACTAATTATACACATAAACATGCTTCTATTCTTGAGCACTATTGAGCTGTTAATATGGAGAGTTAACTGTCAAGTTTGGGAATTTTCCTTCACAATATTCATTTATATTTATGATAAGATAAACACTATGTCACTTTTGTTCTTTAGTAAAGAGATTCTTCTTTCTCTTTTTCCCTTCCTTGTTTTATTTCTTCCTTTCTTCCTTCTTTTATTTTTTCTTATTTCTTCTTTTCTTCCTACTTTCCTTCCCTTTTGCTTTTATTTTATTATTTTAATCAATTACTCCACTGTTTCTTAGAAAAATAATACAAAGCAGGGTATTTTAACCATTTCTTTGTCCCCTATAATAGTAGGTGGCCATAATACCACATTCTATGTCAGTGACTGTTTGCTAGCTTTGAGAATAGTTTACTAAAATGTCAAAGAAGCAAAGATAAACTACTTCTAAGTCACAGGAGGAAAAAGTAATTTGTCTATTTAGTGAAGTTCAATTCATTTTTCTAAATCCTTCTTATAGGTTATTTATAACTCTCTACTTCTACGATGCTACTTAACCTTCCCCAAAAGCCTCACACCCATTTGAGGCGTAATTAATACTCACTTGGTACCATAAACTGAACCTGCACAGCCCACCCTTCTTGCCCCTTCCTGAAAGCTGAAGTGATACATATGCCAGGGATTTTCCAGAGCCTTCTTAAATAAACTGCAGCAATTGCTTCCTTGAGAAAATTTACAACCAGGAGATGTCTTGTCCTGCTTTTACCCTCTCCCAAGAGAAAGCAGACAGCAACTCAAGAAACTGAGTTGAGACTAGCTAAATGTGCCTCTATATTCCCAGGCTAATCATAAATTCTAAGGATCTGGAGAAATTAAGCCTGTTTTGCAAATCATTGTGTTTATCTTTCCCAATATGCCATCACTTGTTTCTAATAACAATATAACTTTTCTCCAAATGGGAAGGCTCTCTGGGTCTGAATGATGTAAATATATACGGTGTTATTAGGAAGTTAATTACATTTAAAACAGCTAATACTTTTTTCTTATGTGCAAAACATGGAAATTCTTATTTTGCCTTTTATAATTCCAGAACAAATTAAGTTCATTCCAATCACCCTTTTAAGTTTTTAATTATATATATTTTTGCTTTTGGAGTAGAAAAATTATGCACATAAATACCTTGTGTAACAAAATGTTAATTTTGTTGTTGCTATAAGCTAGATAATTTTGGTCATGAAAAGAGCAAGTAAACTAGATTTGGCAGAAATTAGAGTAGTCCCGATTCAGCAGTAACCTTACACAAAACCTAAATTCTGTTGTAATCAAATCAGACAAACTAGATTTAGGCATAATTAGATCAGCATAATTAAATTCTCCCTCTCTTAGGGAACATCAAGATGCACATATGTAGGATTCATTATTTTGTTTCGTTTGTCCCCAAGTTGTAGCAATGAAACTGTACCCGAGAAAAATTCAGATGGGTCTGTCACTTAACAAAAGGAGTTCTTATTTATTCATATTTCTCAAAATTAACTTTACCAAAAATGTTAATTGTACGTTTCAGAAGAACGAAGCTGCAGAATTTCCTGTTTTATTCTATTCTATAGTTTACCCATGGTTTTAAAGAAAAAAATTATCAAAAAAACAAAAAACAACAAAAAAAACTAACCATCAGGAATTAAGAAAATTACAAATGCATTCTCTTTTTTCATATGCTGGATGGTCAATTCAAACCAAAAGAGTAGGGTTTTGATAAGTTATAAGAAGTCTTATCCAAGGAGAACACGAAGAGAAGGCCCGAGGGGTGAGGAGGAGAATGCTTTACACAAGGGCAGTTGGTGAAGTTATGTCAGAAAGTTACATTTGTTTATGAATCTGAGAGCTGTTATACAGGTCAGTTGTCCCCAACCTTTTTGGCACCAGAGAGTGGGGCTCCTATGAAAATCTAATGCCTGATGATTTGAGGTGGATCTAGGTAATGATGCTAGCACTGGGGAGTGGCTGCAAATACAGGTGAAGCTTTGCTTGCTCACTTGCCACTGACCTCCTGCTGGGTGGCCCAGTTCCTAACATGCCACAAACCAGTTTCGGTTAGGGACTCCTGAAATAAGGCATGTGCTTGGATAAGGAGGCTAATGTCAATTCAAGGCCCATTCAGGATGCTAAGCCAATGTATGCCAAGGTGGCAATACCATGGAGTAACTTAGCTAAATTCTCACAATCATTCATTTTTAAAGTGATTATTCATATGCTTGGATTAATATCTACCATGTTTATAACTTTTTTCTAAACTTGTACCTGTTTTTTTTTTTTTTTTTTTAAACTTCCTCTCATTTTTCCTTATAGTTGAGTGAACTCAAAGTCAGCAAGAGCCAAACTATGACTTCTAAGTTCTGATGAGGAGCTTAGATTTTACTCTGGAATAAAGAACCTCAGTCAAAAATAAAAAAGTTTCACATGGTACATAGAGGTAATCTGATTGCATTTTTAAAAGGAAAGTTTCCATTGGAGGTCTTTTGTGACATAGGAGTTGTTTCTGTTAATAGCCTGGCAAGAGTGAAATTTGCAATGAAATGGGTTGACCTGTGACTAAGTGTATGATAGGGAGAGAGAAGATGTGGGAAACTCCTCAGATGATGTTTTGTGGAGAAGTACAAAAAGTAATTAGTAGTTATAAGTGATATGACTCAAGAAAAAAGTAAAACTGTGTATGTGTGGATATGCACACATGTTAAAACAAGAGCTACTAAGGCATACTTTGGAGAATTAGTTGGTATAAAGTATTGGTAATAAAATGTAATCTGTGAGAAGGTGAGGGGATTTGAGATTGGAAGCACAGAAAACAGCAAAAAGAGGTATGGGTACAAGTGAATAAATTTTCAGATATGTTTATTCAAGGATATATTTTATAAATTGTCACCAGCTATTTAACAATACTCATTTTGTGTCATAGTCTAATTATAAACTTTAGAGTCGGGCAATCTAAATTTTATGATAAATTTTGTGGTAGGTACTGAATCTGTTGCAAATTGTTAATTTCAATTTTTAATCTTTTCTTCTACACTATTCTCAATCCCGGCCCAATTTTTCAACTGCCCTACTTTCGTATGGCTGTAATAAGGCCTATGACCAGAGAAGTCCTCAGTCTCACAACTTGTCCAAGTCTCTTGAATAATTATATTTGTTTAGAATAGGTTAGGGAATATCACTCAAAATTAATAACTGTTATAAGATTAACAGATTCTCATGAATTAACATTCTACCCACCCAAAGTTTAGTAGATATCTCTTGAAATTGAGGTCTTATTAAAAATTATACAGATCTAATGGCAAGGGTTTCCAAATATATTGCAATTAGGAGGTTTAATTAAGAAGAATTTTTATCTTCCCTCAGATGGCAAAATGATGATGTATTTCTAAACTTAATTTATATGTAGATTCAACAATAAAGTACACTCTGGAAAATCAGTGTTTCTAGAGTGATGTACTAAGTGAACTTTATTAAAGACATATAAATTAGAACAGTAATAAATCTATTAAAACTAATTTATGAAATGTTTAGATATGATTAGATACTTTACTAATGGACCTGAAAAACAAAGAGATATACCTTATAAAAATGGTCAATGATGCATCTGGGAGAAAACAAAAACAACAAAAAACAAGTATGATGTATAGGGGATACAAAAGCTTTTTAGTGCTAATAAAAATTTTTAATTTTATAATTAAATTTTATAGGATTGATGGGAAAATGTGTAAAAAATTTTTTCAAACATAATTTTTTATTTGTCTGTAATTATATAATATATTTTAGATGTTTAGGCAAATATTTAATATTCCTTGAATAGAAATGTATATGTATGTTTTATATTTATGTATCCTACCTAATTATATATACAGGCATGCATGTGTATATATGTATTTGTGTTGTTTGTATGTATGTATACATATACATCCACATATACTTACACATATATGTAACACAAATGTATATACGTATACATTGCAAATAAGTTTATATATATTTAAAAACTAAATATGTAGATCACTCACTGCATTTCTTGTTAAAATTTAGTATGTGTGTATTTCATCTATCAAAGAATTTCCTATAGTGTACACTATACAAAACATAATGGCAGAGAATGCAATTACTTAATTTTGAGAACATCTAAAACGTTAACATTTTTTTCCGACAAAAGTAGAAGAGGTATTAAAGAAACACAGCAATTTTCTCAAGCAAGTGTTGGAAATTAAGACCCTTGAGATGGAAAAACTGTCAATTACTTGTTGATCCTATTAGTCTTTGGCTTTAGGCATTTCTAGGGAACTTTTCTCTATTGCTATCAATATTTTATTGCAATTGTCCTTAAAGTTTGTTCTCATGTATGATCATGTGTATATGTGCCATCAACATTATATAATAAAAACTAGAAAATTCATAATACCCCAATGTAAAACACAATGTTTATCTCAGATAAAAATTTTTAGTTATACCTTATACATCTTTGTGAATTATGAAGAAAACAGAATGGTGAGTTCTCTTTCTCCTCAATTTCCTCCCAACCACAGGATAAAATCTAAGACTTTTTCCAGTTATTTCACTATAAGCACCATAGGGTAATTTATGTCCTTCCAGTTTTAATATTCTTAAAATATAACAGCCAGATTTTAATTTTTTTTTAATTTAAATACTTCCTTTTATATACATATTCAATACATTGTATATATGCATCATTATATATGTATCATCTTATATGTATAAAGTTTATGTAAGTCTGTATTTAAACATTTTAATACTTAAAAAAGTTGCTTTATGTTGGGGATAGGAAGGGTTATTTAATCATAGTAACCATAGAAATGATCTATATTATGGTTGTGATGATGGTTATAGAACTGTATATATCAGCTGAAACTCATCAATTTGTAAATTAATAACTGGTGAATATTTTTATTTCAATTATCTCTCAGTATAATTTACAATATAGTTATTTCATTAACAAGAGGAATGTTCCATTATCTATTTTTGTCATTGATAATATTTATTTTGACAAATTCATACAAATTGTTAATAAGTACATAATTAAAAAGCTTATAATAATTTCAAAATGCATATTGTAATAAAATTAGGCAGATTTTTTTTTAATTCTCAAGACTAATTATTCCCACTTATTTTGAATATGTGAAGAAATAGATATTTCTGTTGAAAATGTAGATTCTTACCATAATTTTAGTCATCCAGTGAACAGTCATTAAATTACAAAGAAGACTTATACGTCAAGTAATTTTATGTTTAAGAAACTATCAATAATTTGTTGCATATCCAATAAAAAAATGCATAGAAGGGTGACATCAGAACACTTTTTATATTATATAGATCTCAATAAGAATGAATAAGAACTCTATAACATCAAATAAAATATGCCCACAAAATATTTAAAGTAAATTTAGATTCAATCACTAATATAATAATGTCATGTGATTGATATAACAAATTATCACAAGTTTGGTGGCTTAAAACAATAGAAATCTATTCTGTAGAATTCTAGAGGACAGAAATTCAAAGCATTAGTTTCTCTGTGGCAAAAATCAAAGTGAAATATATGTTTCCTGCAGATACTGCATTTCTCGCTGCTTCAAGCTTCTGTTGGGTGTTGGCATTCCTTAGCTTGTGGCTGTTTCACTATAATCTCAAAAAACAGCATCTTCAAATCTCCCTCTGCTCATCTTCTTAATGCCTTCTTTTCTCCAATTGTCTAATCTCCCTCTGCCTGTCTTATAAAGATACATGTAAATGCACTTAGGGCTTCCCTGGATGCTCCAGCCTAATTTCCCTATCTGAAGATCCTTAATTTAATCCCATCTACAACAAGCCTTTTTTCCAAAGAAGTTAGTATTTACACATTCCAGATATTGGGGCCTGATATCTCTGGAGGCCTTTTATTAGTCTACTACAAGTAATATGAGATCTTTATAGGTAAAAACACATACAAATACTCACACACAAATTTTGGAAAGACATACCAAAAACTGTTAAGATATTTTTCAATTTTGACAGCAAATGCCAACAATGAGAAACCTGTGTTAATAAGTTTTATTATCAATATGAAAAACGTTATCTTGAATAGGATACTGTTTTGTATAAAATACATATTTTTCCACTTACAATAGAGAAACCATGGATTAAAAGTTAGTTTTAATGAAAAGTCACTAGTTCCTGATAAAGCCTGTTAGGAGGCTACTACGGTGATCAAGATAAATTGAGAGGCTTATGCAATATGGTTGAAACAAGTGAGTATGAAGGAAAGGAGATTGATTCTAAATATATCAACAAAACTTGATGACTGGTTGAACTTGAGTATAGACAGGTAAAAGGGAAAGTTGAAATAATGGAGTTTAATAAAAGCCAAATACGAATAAAATTATAAAAAATAAAAGATCTGCTCTAAAAATGCCTTAGGCACAGCAGAGGTATAAAAAAATTAATTTTGCTCTATGTTTTCTATTCCAAAATATACTTACTGAGAGCTACTTCCTTATCTCTGTACTACAGTTTATAAAAATTGAAGAAAAAATTAAAGACCAAAGAAGAGACAGTTTTGAATTTATTTCACTTTTCCCCTTAGAACATGTTACTAGCCATGTACGAGTTCTCTCAGGGAAAACCACTTTTTAATATCTCATTCTAATCTCATAATGACTTATTTGTTTTTTTTTTTTAATAGGAATGCTTGGTAAAAGGTTGAAAGAATCCCCTTCACCACACAAGCTGACTTTTAAAATGTTCTTGTAATAAAGAGCAGGTTACTTGACTTCTTATGAAATGTCTCCCCTTCATATGCTACAGATATTGGAATTATCCATATGGAGTCAAAATGTCTAGACAGAAAATCTTGTTCTACCCATTTTTCTAGAGACTTTTAGTTTAGGGAAAGCTCTTAATCCCTCTTCAGTTCAATCTTCAACTGAAAAATAGGTATAAACACAGAGAATAATAGATAAAAATAGTAAAGAAAGAGCATTTCTGGTTATTCATCTGCCATATAGTGTGTTGTCTGCTGATATGTCTATATAGATAGATAGATGTTAGATGATGTATATATACATAGATGATAGAAAGATGGATATAAATATTAGATATGAAATCTATCTGTCTGTCTATATGAATATGGTTTTTACAAAGTGATGAGCCTATAGCTATTGTAATTTAGATTTTAGTATGTACACTTATTCAGCGAGTTGGTTAAATGGTTGCAGGTAAGATTATTTACTCAGGCAATTAATATAAGACATTGTATAACTTCCTCCCACTCTTCTGTAGAGAGAATGACATTAAGCAAGCCAAAATGTATATAAACAAAGACTACATTGAAAATAACAGATACAAGGATCAGAGAGAGAATCTAGTAAAATTTCAAATAGGCAGTGTGTCTTTAATAACCTTGCCTATTTTATGCTTCATTCTCTAAGTGTTTAATCTTGCTATCATCATTCAAACATATATAATAAATTCCTGCTAAATGTAAAATAGTTTAGAGTTTTATTCCCTGTGAGGATATTTACAGTTTAATAGATTATTGTAAAATATTAATAGAACTTCACATTTCTAATAATGGCATTTTAAACAACATGACAGGTGGAGAGGTATTTTAGTGTAGAAGAGAAAGCTTACTTGCACTTCTCAATTAAGTAATCTGTCAACAGCAATAAACTTAAAACAATTCATGGGTAACAAGCAAAAACTATTTTGTTCTGTGACAAAATTTCAGAAACACCACAACAAATTTCCTGAAGTGATATCCTTTGTGACCAATAATAGAAGTCCCACCACTATTCTATGCACTGGAGTTTGTTTTCGTAGTACATGCCATAATTTTATCAAGCATGACAAATGAACATTTTCTTTATTTAACTTTTTCCTTACATTAAAAAAAGTAGAGACATAATTCGTTATTATATCATAGATATGTATTTCAAGATTACACCTTCCTCTTTAGCCCATTGCTCCTGCCTAAGGTTTTCATCATGTTTTACCAAGGCCACCTATTACAGGCTTCTAAAGTTAAATTTAAAAAAAAAATGTAAATATTTTGAAATTATGGTATCGTTTTATATTGTACACTTGTATCCAGTGGCTTACCTCTTGAATGCCACTTTCAAAGTTAATTTGAACTGTATATTTGATCATGTGTTCCCAATGCTAATATATGTGAATCTCTTTCTATAGGAGATATGGGATTTCTTTGTACAGCATCAAAGGCTTTCTGAGGGGAACTAAATTAATCTTCCAGGAGAAGCACTTACCACTTCTACACCTTCTATGTCACATCAACTAACATAACATTTCTCCATGTCTTTTTCCTCACATATTTCATGTCTTCTGTCTGGTTTACTTCCCCTCTTTCAACACTTAGGAAATTTATACTCACTCTTAAAGTTAAATATTACCACCACTATAAAGTCTCCCTAAATTCTCTGGGTCCCCATGACATATTGAGTATGTATTTTGGCAAATTTTCTTATGAACACTTTATCTTTCTTAAGGATGTAGATTCTCTTATTTAGATACTATGAATAATATCACAAAACATCGATTCATGCAGCCCAAAGTAGTATATAATAGGTTTTATATATGTATAAAATATATATATATTTATATTTATACATATAATGTCAAACAGAACAAACAGTCTCTCTTTTAGAAAAGAAAGTTACTATATGGTACAGTGCTCCTCCAAAAGATTAATAACACATCTTTGTTTCCTCATAAGTATCTGTGATTCTTTGTTGGTGAGTTCAGATGTTATTGTTTTCTTCCTCTTATGGAGATAGCCTATTCTCAATAAATTTGTTAATCACTGACTACTGATAGTTATACAGTCTGTCACTGATAGTGCTCTATGTGACACATTGATCTTTCCTGTGCAGGAGAACCAATTTGACCAACTTTTTAGCCACAATTCATAAGTACTGCTGCTATCTGTCCTAAACTATAGCCACTAAGCAATTGAGGTTTCTGTATTAGAGAAATGGCTGTTCTTTGTGCTTCTTTATTGATGAGAATTCTTTTTCCATTGGCTATTATTCATTAATGAAGCACTAACAATGCTAAAGCAGAAGTGGGAAATATCTAAGAAAGTTATGTCTCATACTTGTGAAATCGAATAGCTTTGCTTAGTTTTAATTGATGACTTATAGAACCCAGAATTTAAAGACATGATATTTATGATACTTTAGAATTCTTTTTTAAAATATTAACATGTAATACAAAAAAATGAGAAACAACCGTCACTTATTATCTAGGTAAAAAAATAATCCATAATGCATAATCGAAACCACTGTTTGTTTTATACCATACTCTCAAATTGCTTCTTCTTTCTCTCCAATGTATGTAAGCAATCATGTTTAATTTAGGGTTTATTTCCAGGCATCATTATTTTATTGTATGTAAATGTCTTTAAATAATGTATGGTACAGTAATGCATGTTATATATGTTTTAAATTGTCTCATCATGTAAGTAAATTTCTGCAACATGTTTTGTTTGCTCAAATGTGTGTTCATGGGTTTCAACTGTATGATCTGTATAGTTCCTTTTTCAATGCTCTATAATAATTTACTGTATGAATATAGTGCAATTCTAAATTTTAGGTTGTTCCTAATCTTTGCTGTTATAAACATCACTGTGAAGTAATCCAGTCAGTATCTCTTGAGGTATTTGTACAATTTTTTTCTGAAAAATATACACAAAAGTTGAATTTGTGTGCATAGGTTATGCAAGTTCCAACCTTAATAAACACTGTAAAACCTCTCACTTATACAAGCTTGGTGTAAGACAGCAATGTAGCTACTCATAAAAATTGTAAGGGATTTTCAAGGGAAACTCTGAGCCCTAATTAGTTCATTTAGCAAGTTCATTTGATATAAGAACAATACATAAAACTCAATCATGGTTCTATGTGCTAGCAAAGAATTATTTTAAAGTGAAATAGATGTAGGTATAAATACATAGAGATAAATATATAATAAAAACATATATGTCAAATCAAATACTTAAGTATAAACCAAGCAAAACAAATACATTACATATATGAAAAAAGTAATTAAAAATCATCCTAAATAAATGGTGAGATGTACTATATTCATAAATTTAGAAGCTCAATATTATTAAGATAAAATTCTCCACAAATTATTTATTGATTTAAAATTATTTCAATCGAAATCCTAGCAGAATTTTTTGTAAAAATATACAAGAATGTCCCAGAGTACAATAATGAATATTTTTTGCTCCATTGAAGATGCTATCAAGAAAGTAAAAAAATAAACTACATATTCACAGAAAACTGCATATCTGACAAAGGACATGTATAGACTACGTGAAGAACACTCAAAGTCAAAAAAAAGAAAACATACAACCCAATTTTTAAAATAAGCAAAGTACTTGAGCATATACTTCACCAAAGATAGATAGCTGGCAAATAAGAACATTTTTAAAATGTTCAATTATAATTACTATTACAGAAATTCAAATTAAGACCATGAGACATGCTTATGTACCAATTATAATAGGTTAAATTAAAAAAATAATAAAACTGACAATATCAAATCTTCACAAAGATGTGAAACAACTAGATCTCTCCTATATTTTAGCAAGAATGAAAAATAGTATAGCCATTCTGAAAAACAGTTTGTCGGTTTATTGTAAAGTTAAGCATACACTTAACATATAACCCAGCAATCTCTTCCTAAGTATTTTCTCTAGAGAAATTAAAACTCATGTTCATACTAGTGTATACACAAATGTTGACAGCAGTTTTATTCATAATTTCCAAAAAAATGAAAATAACTCAAATATTCTTTAATGAATGTTTTTTCTTTAAGAGAATGTTCATTTCTTCTTTATGCAAAATGTAGTATATCCACACAACAGAAAACTATCCAACAATAAGAAATAATCAACTATTGAGTTCTAGTTAAGATAGCACAGTAGGTAAATGTCGTGCTTGCCTCCTCCCATGACCACATTAAAACTATGACTAAATTATAGAATAATCAACCTGGAGAACCAGCTGAAGACCAGCTAAACAGAACTCTTATAACTAAAGATATAAAAAAGAGGCCACATCAAGAATAGAAGGGGAGACAGAGACGCAAAATGGACTGGTCTAACACCCATGTGTGGTGGTTAAGCATCAGGAGGAATGAATATCTTAGCTGTGGAGGTGCCCCAAAGAAAGCCAGGGGCCCCAGCCCCACACAAGTTCCCCAGCCCAGGGTTCCAGTGCCAGGAGGAGGAGTCCCCACAAAATCTGGTTGTTGAAATCATCAGGGATTCTGACCATCTGAATGAGACAGAAGGCTGCTGGAAACCCATTCATTTTCTTAATGGATCCATGCACTCTCTCACAAGCACTCACCTTGGGCTTCAGCGGAGGGACAATGACTCAGGAAGCACCAGAGACACACAGGGAAAGATTGGGTTACATGGTTTAAGGGTGAGGGCTGGAGGGACAGCACCATTATTTCTGTGTTGAGCTCTCTTCCTGTATAGCCTACTAGAGGGTGCCATCTTGACTGCTTGAAGCCCTCTTCCACATGGCCAAATCTGAATCTACATTGGCCTAGTGAGCATTATTTGTTCCGCCCTCGTGACTCCCTGAAACTCCGCCCCAACCCAACTCACCCTAGGCTCTTTCAGCTGCTGAAACTTAAGGATTTCCAGCAGGGAGCCTCAGGCCTTGGGGTGCTCTGGGTCTTTTGCTGAGCTGCCCCAGGCCTGGTACTCGTAGCAGCCAACCTTGGTTCACAGCATGGCCCATTTCACACACCTCCAGGTCTAGCACAGGCAGCAACCAACCACCAATAGATTTGTAGCTCCTATCAAGTAGCCCTGGGTCAGTCACAGGCAGCAGCTGACTTTGACCTGCATGGGAGCCCCTTCCAAGGGGCCTCAGAACCGACACACCCAGAGGCTGGCTTCAGACTGCAGCAGAGCACCACCTGATTATCCCCACAAGCAGCATATACAGAGGGTGTTCTCAACAGTCACATGAGCCCACTGGATAGAATTGCCTCCATGGGGTGATTCGCCACACAGCAGCTCATAAGCTGTGGTCATGGCTGATCCTCACCGCCTGTAAGCTTGAGAGTCAGTCCCACCCACTGACATGATAGCAGCAATCAAGGCTCACATACAACCCACACAAGGGATACTCCTAGAGTATCCAGCACAGGTGAGACTGAGCCGCTAGGCCACACAGGGCACCTACTACATAAGGCCACCCAACCAAGACTGGGAGACAGAGCAGATCTACCTAATACATAGAAACAAACACAGAGAGGCAGCGAAAATGATGAAACAAACAAACAAAAAACATGTCTGAAGTGAAAGAACAAGAGAAAACTCCAGAATAAAAAGGTAAGAAAGCTCCTAGATACAGACTTTAAAACACTAGTTATAAGGATGCTCAATGAACTTAGGGGAAGAGTAGATGATTTCAGTGAGGAATGCAACAATGAGATAGTAAACTTGAAAAAGGACATAGAAACCACAGCAATGAAGAAAACAGTATTTGAAATGAAGACTACTTTAGGAGGAATCAGCAGTGGAATAGGCGAAACAGAGAATCAAATCAGTGATTTAGAAGATAATGTAGCAGAAGACGATCAGAATAGCAACAACAACAGCAACAACAACAAAAAATTAGGATAGTTTAAGGAACCTCAAAAGATCCAAAATTTGCATCATAAGGATACCAAAAGGAGAAGAGAGAGCAAGGAATTGAGAATTTATTTGAAGAAATAATGACTGAAAGCTTTCCTAACCTGGCAAAGGAAATGGACATAAGAGTCCAGGAAACACAGAGAATCTCAAACAAGAAGAACCCAAAGAGGCTCACACCATGACACATCATAATTAAAATGTCAAAGGTTAAATACAAAAAGAGAATCCTACAAGCAGCAAGAGAAAGGCAGCTAATTACTTAAAGGGAGCTCCAATAAGACTTGTCTGATTTCTCAACAGAAATTTTGCAGTACAGAAGAGATTGACACAAAATATTTAAAGTGATGAAAAGACTATAACCAAGACTACTCTACCCAGCAAGGCTATCAATTAAAATTGAAGGTGAGATAAAGAGCTTCCCAGACAGGAAGAAGCTAAAAGAATTCATCATCACCAAACCAGTATTACAGGAAATGTTAATGGGACTTCTTTATGAAGAAGGAGGGAAAAAAAAAAAACCCACAAAAACATAAATGTAAATAATAAAATAGTAATAACTACATACGTATCAATAATGATTTTAATGTAAATGTATTAAATGCTCCAATCAGAAGACATAGAGTAGCTGAATAGGTAAAAAACTAAGACCCATACATATACTGTCTACAAGAGGCCAAATTCAGATTGAAAGAGACTTATGGACTAAAAGTAAAGGGATGAAAAAAGATATTTTATGCAAATGAAAATGAAAAAAAAAGCTGAATTAGCAATACTTACATCAGACAAAATAGACTTTAGAACAAAGTCTATAACAAGAGACAAAGGAGGACATTATACAATCATAAAGGGGTTGCTCCAACAAGAGGACAGAGGCCTAGTAAACAGTTATGCACCCAACATAGGAGTACCTACATATATAAAGAAAATACTGACCAACATAAAGGGAGAGATTGACAGTAATACAGTCGTAGTAGGTGACTTTAACACCCCATTGACACCAATGGACAGATCTTCCAGACAGAAAATCAATAAGGAAACAGTGACCTTAAGTGGCACACTAGACCAGATGAATTTACTTAATATTTTTAGTGTTTTGCCCCAAAGTGGCAGAATATATATTTTTTCAAGTACACATGAAACATTTTCCAAGATTGACCACATGTGAGGTCACAAAACAAGTCTCAATAAATTTAAGAATATTATAAAAATATAAAACAAAGAAATGCCAAAATTTATAAAAGAATATATAAGAACTCTAAACAACAAAATATACATAAAACAAAAATGATAGAAATACAAAGAAATGAATAA
This sequence comes from Pteropus alecto, assembly GCF_000325575.1. Lineage (NCBI taxonomy): Eukaryota > Metazoa > Chordata > Mammalia > Chiroptera > Pteropodidae > Pteropus > Pteropus alecto. The sequence continues at coordinate 3,293,817 of NW_006432227.1, read as the reverse complement.
CTCCTTCAGTATTTTGTGATAACGTAATACATCATTCAAGAAACTCATATCAAAAATATACAAGCATAGTATAAACAATTATAATAATGGAATTATGAAGCTGATTCTAACATTTTTTTCAAAGCAACGACTTAAGAATAATATCAATGCAGGCAACCACTGGTATAAAAGTTGAGGTTTGGAAAGATTTGAGTAACTGGTTTTATCCTACCAATAAATAATTTGAAAGGCTTAATATATATGTAATCCTCCCAAACAGTGATATAACAAATGAATGTTTATTGAATATATGTAACCAAACATTACAGTTTTTCCACTTTTTTGCATTTCCATTTGAATTTAATACTGATTAGACATTTGTAACAAGTAGATGATGTTTAAATTATAACATTTCACAATAAAATATGATTTTTGCAATTAAAATGTTTTTGTTTCCTAAAAGCACATAAAATTCACAGTTATGAAGTAAATCTCTATTTTTTGGTATTTAACTAATGACATTGGCTTTATTCACTCATTGACTATATGTTTCCCAAACTAAGCACATTACATATGTTTTCTCCACAAAATCTTATATCACCTCTTTCGATTGAGGATACTGAGTCTGAGATCATATAATTTAGACAAGGTCGTGGGTTTGTTAGGTTGCTAAAGCAAGGTTTGAATTTAAGTTGTATAACCCCAAGTCTTTTCTTTAAAATGATAACTATAATTCTTCCACATACTTTGACATTTTCTATGAGAAACTATTTCATTACTATAGGGTTACAATATACTTCATAGCATATATATATATGTATATTAATATAAGTATCAGTCTCTCTTTAATATACAATATATTTAAAATCTCTACATCAAACCAGAAAATGTACCAAAATGTTAAAATGAAATATTATTATATTCTTTCCATGTTACATTCCTAGGGAAATTATGTCTAACGATGCTAGACAGGATTATAAATCATATTACAGAGATTAACTAAGGCTCACCAATCACTCAGTGTCTTAGAGCATTCATTTGACTGTGGATAAGATCTTATGAGTAACAAGACTTACTGTGTTATTATATAGATATATGAAGCTCCATGTTACGTTACAGAATAAGGCAGATGGCAGATGTTCCCAGTTATACATGATGATATTAACATGACAAAATCCACATCAGCCTCACAACTCATCTAAAATTCCATTATCTCATTATTGATTAATTGTTTCAACTTTAAATTTACTAGAGATGAACTTGACTTATATGTCTACTTCATCTATTTATTTCAGAATGTTCTACCTGTCAAAATGAAGAAATCCGATGATGTCCTTTTGACAAGGAGAATGTTTATATTTGTACATTTGCTCTTGATAATAACAACACACAAATAGTAAAGTCTTATTCATCCTAGCAAAGACACATTACACATATAACAATTAAACATGTAATTATTTTTCAATAACTAAAATAATGAAAATACTTTAAATTATACAGAGATGTTTGTTGCCTTTATTCTATTTTCCTTTTATTTACTTATTTTTTGTTCAACTAATAAACTATAAGAGTAAAAACTATTGTGCCTTAAATATTGTAAGCATTTTGGAAATTCTTAAGGAAAAAAATAATTATAATATTTGTATATTTTTTGTAACAGTATTGATATGGCAGAGTAATGCTCATTTGACTTTGTAGTTTATCACTTGAAAGTGTTTATCACTTGGAAACATTCTTTTCTATGATCACAAAATTATAAGATTTATCTATGATAATATAGACATAAGTGCCCTGTATCGTATTGTATTGTGCACATATCTATTCATACATTTTTCAATATATTTTAGGTTATTTATTTTCTTAATGAATGATAGAATGGTAAGTGATTGAAGAAGTCTATTGGGCAGGCACTTATTTATAAGAAAATATCCTTTCTTTGAAGGATGTAGAAATATTCAAAAGTAATAAAAAAATTAATGTACGTTGAAAGACATATTAATCAGAGAGTTGAACATGACAAACTAAAATTTCTCAGCAAGGTGAATTACTCATTTAAAGTGTGATATTCAGAACAGAATATAAAATATGTTCAAAGGAAGACATATGATCCAGTGTGACTAAAGAAGAGAATTTCACTTGGTATGAGTGGGCAGGCCACACAGACTTAGAAAGAACAGTAAGTTAGGTTAGTGACTATGGAAACAAAAGTACATATTCAATCAGCATTTATGGTGTGCTCACTTTGCTCAGTATATTTCTAATTTTTTAATGTTTTAGCTAATTTAATTTTTAGAGCCACTCTAGGAATTTCATAACCCCATTTCACAGAGAAGGAAGTAGAGACAACCACCATTATTCATACTACTACCACTACTATTAGCCTAGTCCACCAGCAGCACTATCACTGCTACTATGAACACATCCACAACTCCACCATCTGATGCTACCACTGTGATAATCACTACTACCGAGCACCATCATCACTGCTACCAATGTAACCCAAGCCATCATCGACTCTTCATTGTGCTACAACAATTTTATCCTAATTGGTCCTCCACTACTACTAATACACTCCTACAAGTCTATTTTCTACACAGTAGCCAGAAAGTTATTTTAAGTATAAACTCGATGAGCAAACTTCCTTATTTAAAAATCTAGCGTCTTCCCATTTTATTTAAAAATGAATCCAAATTCCTCATCAGGCCCTATACTATCTGTCTTTCTAAAATCATGTTCTGTAACCCTTTCCTTCCTTTACTTTATCAAGTAATTTAGCTTTTCTGCTTTTTCTCAAATACACAAGTCACACCTTACCTCAGGAAATTTTTAATTGATGTTTCTGCCTATAAGAATTTCTCCCCAATTTTTTATGACAAATTTCCTCACTTTATCCAGAGGCCTGCTAAAGATTTATTTTTGGCAAAATTCTTCTTCAAATACTAAAATGATTCCATTGTCCCAGAACACATCACCCTTCTGCCCCTTAATTATTGACCTGCTTTAATTTTTTTCAGAGCATTTATAATTATGATTCGAACAATTAAGTTGTGAGATACTACTGTGCAACAGGAAATAGCCTAGACTCTGAAGCTATAACAATGAAAAAATTAAAAGAAAATCTAAACAAACAAAAGAAACAGCGTACAAATTCTACGTTCTGGAAACGTACATTCTAGTCTCTAGAAAGAAGATAATAAAAAGAAAAAAATTGTAAAATTCAAGTCAGAAATAAAATTATTACTTTTGTCTACTTGACTCATTACAATATAAGCTTCATGAAGGCATTTATATACAGTATTGTGATTTGCAATGGAAACGTTAAGTTTCCTTGGACTTACTGGGTCACTGGAGCAAGATCACAGAACTGTCTGCATGATGTACAACTTAAGTTTGTTAGATTGACTTCTTTTGTTTGGGGCCCACTTGAAGGTGACAGACTTCTGAGTCCCTCAGTAAATGGTCAAAACAGTTCATTTCAATGTAGTTTGTATTGTTTCCAATATCTAAAGAGGTTCATCAAGCACTGGACTTTAAAAAAAAATTAACTTTATTTTTTTAAATTGAGGTATGATCGACATGCAAAAAAGGCTATATATACTTAATGCACACATTTCGATGAATTTGAAGATAGGTATAAACCTATAAAAATGTCACCATATATAATGTCCTAAACTTATCCATCACCTCTAGACATTTTTTCTCTTCTTCTTTTTCGATACAAAATAATTTAACATAAGATCGATCCTCAACAAATTTTTGACTATATAATACACTATTATTATATATATGGTATAGTTATATGCACACAATTAATGCACTATGTTGCACAGTAGATCTCTAGGACTTATTCATCTTACATAAGTGAAACCATTTAATCTTTGTTCAATACCTCCCTGATTCTCCCTCATTCTAGCCCCTGATTCCCACCACTCTACCCTCTGTTTCTACAAGTTTGATGGTATTAAATTCATGATATTTGTTCTTCCGTGTCTGGCTTATTTCACTTAGCAAACTGTCTTCCAAGTTCAACCAATGTTTACCAAATAGCAGGAAAACTGTTCTTATTTTGTTAGTGATAGGGGATATAAGAAACAATAAATTACTTTTCATTGGGAGAGGATATCCTAAAACATTCTAGAGCCTGAACACCAAGAAATTTGACAGTGTAATGTGCTTGTCATTTTCTGTCATACATAAATTTTACCAAAATATATAGTGTAACAACTACTTCTCGCTCTCATTTTCTTATTAACAAAATGAAACCATAGTAATAGGTTATCATGGTATTCAAAAGATAAAATAACACTTTAGTCCTTGCAGACAAAGTTGGCACATTACCTTAGAATCTATGATTAGGTGGCAAAGATGTATCATAGCATTTGTCATATGGGAGCAAGTTATAGTTAGTATTTTGATTACTCAAATGCTTAAAAAACATATTTGCAAATTAATAGCTATATATCAGGTGCCAGTTATATTTGTTCAAGTTAAAAATACTCAAACACACTCACATAACCCCAAATACATACAGAGGAGCAGTTGAATATGTAAAAACCATTGAAAAACCATTGAAATCATCTAAATCTGTCTTCTTCAAAGGCCAAAGAAAAGAGCAAGTGGCATGCAACTTTCATATTTATGACATCTAATGGTGACACTAATGTCTACAATTTCCTGTGAAATGAGTAGAAGTTTTAACTTACTATTCTTCTAGGAAAAGAGAGATCCCAGAGATTCCACTTAACTCTCCCTAACCAGAAATTGGAAAGGGAATGAGGGGTTTCTGTCACTTGCTCAATAAAATAATTATAGCTCTACATTCAGGAACTGGGTAAATAATTACAGACAATTTTCAGGGCTCAGGTGGATGCACCTTGAGTTGGATTTGATTAAAATTTGTTAAATGCCTGGACCCTAGTAAATGTTTGTTGACTGATTGACAATGGCATGCTTGGTTCCTACATAATTGTGTTAACTAGGGGAGTTTCTAAAAATGATTGATTTTTCTAAATTGTTCCCAGTTTCCTGATACAGTTATTCTGACCATTTTCCAAAGATGTCTTTGATGAAGGCTAGAAGAAAGATTTACAGCATATACCTTTAAAAGCGTTCAAGGTATTTTCTAAAGATAATAGCATTACATTCATTCAAGAAGTTTTAGGATTGGATAATAATTTAAATCTGAGAACTGGGAGAGTCTAGACTATCTTCACTGTTTTCACAAAACATGAAGTCCCCTTCTCAATAGTACAAGTACAAAATAGGGCCTTGGGAGATACCTTGATAATTTTTATGAATCTGTGATAAAATCTTCTCTAATTTTTTTTTTTTTTTTTAATTTTGTCATTTCAAACTCATTTACCTTTTGCTTACTCTGGAGCAGAGATTTCAGTTAAGCACCTGAACAAATACTTAAAATAAGTAGTAATATATGAGCCAGTACAAGGGTCAGCAAACTACAGCCTGCAGGTCAAACCTAGCCCACTATCAATTTCTATAAATACATTTTTATTGGAATACAGTTGTTTCCATTCATTTATTTATCATCTATGGCTATCTTCTTGATGTCATGGTGAAATTGAATATTTATGACAGAAACAATGTGGTCTATAATGCTGAAAGTATTACTATTTTATCTTTTACAGAAAAAGTTTGTCCATCCCCCTTAACTGAATTCAGAATCTCTGGTATGTATATGCTTATTAGTTCTCATATTATGTTATGTTTTTAAAAACCTAAAATTGTCAGACTCTATTCCCACATGCATTCTCTACATTTTCGGTAATATCTTCAGAAAAATTTTTAAATTATTTTTCTATGAAAACTTTATTCCAAGTTTTCCCAAACTTATCCACTCTTAAGCAAACAGGGTGTGACAAGTATAACACTGGAGGCATTGAAGAGAGGCTATGGGTGTGGGTTGAAGAATATCCATATTTTCAATAAGGCACCTGCTTGAGACAGATTACTGTAGCATATTTAAGCAAAATAGAAACAGAAACATGAGAGAGAAGAAGAGGAGTAACTATTGCAGACCATGGAAATGCAGTAGGGTTTGGGTCTCACACTGGATCCTCTCTGCCTGGTAATACAATCAAGCCAGATAACCTAGTTTAGATTTTCATTTCCTTAAGCCTTCACTGCCTGTAACCATGTTTGCTGTCAATTTCTGACATAATGAAAATCTTCAGATTATAAAAAAAAGAAGGAAGGAAGGAAGGAAGGAAGGAAGGAAGGAAGGAAGGAAGGAAGGAAGG
>NW_006432227.1:3264395-3287437 GCF_000325575.1 Pteropus alecto | reverse complement strand
AGAAAGAAAGAAAGAAAGAAAGAAAGAAAGAAAGAAAGAAAGAAAGAAAGAAAGAAAGAAAGAAAGAAAGAAAGAAAAGAGGGAGGAAAAGAGGGAGGAAAAAGGGAGAGAGAGACATAGGGACAGAGGGAAGGAAGGAAAAGAATGGAAGAAAAAAAGAAAGAAATTAGCTTATCAAAGTATAAGTGGAATTTACTGAAAGATATTTGTATCTTTGGGTGGGTCATTAGTCAGGCACAGAGATTACTACACAGTCACATATCCCAACATAAGAATGTTCCAGTGAAGACTCTGCAACTCTCAGGGCTGAAAAAAGTCACCACGTTACATTGTTGATGTGAGCACTAAATACCCGAAAACTTTTTCAATTTTGACTCTGACATAATCTAGATAATTCAGCTATCTCTCTTGCCAGACATGAATGATGTCTGGTATTTGCTGCCTTCATTGCTTTTTTCTGGATGAGAGTCTGATATTTGGAATTAAGAAAATGGGACCGTTGTGAAATATTCTAGCTCTATGAGAGGCTAGGAAAGAAAATTTCTGACTTGTACCTTGGTGAGAAATTAGTAATGGTATGAGAATTTACTTAAACATAAATAAGAGGTATTCAAAATTTGCTGTGTGACTAAAAACATGACAAATCTCCACCACATCCACTGAAAAAAGATGAGCCATGAAACATAATTTTGACAACATCTTTATTATTGTTTCAGTGTATGCACTCTAGAAACAATAATGTGCTTGCTACTCTTGAGTGAATCATAAAAACTGCACATCTGTTCCTTAAAAAAACTTGACATGATCTGGCTCAGTAATTTTTACATAGTGAGTATTGTTCTTTAAATCATCAGTGAACATATCGTAATGCAAAAGTAACTGAATGTCTATGTGTTATTGAGGCACTTAGTTTGATTTCACATTGATTACAAATAGGTGCCATGTTTCTAATTTCAGTAACAGGTAGTGTTTACATTCTTATGGCTTAAGTCCTTAAAGCCTTTATGTAAATCTAAAGCAAAGCTGCTTAACTCATAACTAACTCTAATATTTCTCTCTCTCTCTCTCTCTCTCTCTCTCTCTCTCTCTCATCTGTGTGTGTGTATGTGTGTGTGTATTTTATAAATATTTTTAACATTTGATGTCAGTTTTAATCAATTGTAATGGAGAGTACAACTATCATACAGAAGAATGGAAGATAAGGGGGCAAGTCAATTCACAAGGAATACATTTCCTTCTCAAGAAGTTTTCTTGTAACAGGCTTCTTGGAAAATGGAATCTAAATAATTAGGCCATATTTGACTAATTTTTGGATTACTATCTATTTCCTTTATTACTTTGATGCACACTTAAATATCTATGGAATCTAGGAGCAGTTAAGTTATAAGCATATAGTGATGCTTTGCTAGCAAGGTAAAGTGATTCATTTTTAAAAAGCAAAACTAAAGTTTTTGGTTGCAATTTGGGATGTCTATTTTTCATTAAGTACTGGCTATGAGCCCCAGCTTAAAATTTTAGCTGTGATTTATGAATGGGACAGAACAGGGATATATGGATATTGCTTCTTAGCAACTACGTCTTTGTAAAATATATTTTCTTATCTCATGGCTTTATTTTTTGCCTGACAAAGAAACTATAATTGCCCAAATAAGTATAGGACAAGTGTAATTGGTTAAACTTAAAATCAAACATTAACATTTTTGTTATTACAACACATTTTATCAGATCATTATATTTAGAGACAGCAGTGTCCTCTTAGTCTATTGATAATCAATGTCGTGGCTGGACTGGCCCTTGCTTCTTATGATTGAAAGATTTTTTCAGCAATAATCAGCAGAAAACCTTGAAAGGGTAAGATTCATTACAAGGCCTGGAGTGTACACTCCTAAAGTCACACTATGAGGTCTGGTGTGGGCTGGTGGTGGGAGGAAAGCTCAGGAGCCTGAGGTTCTGTTTTATTGGGTTCGAAGTTTGGGGCCTAAGCTTTTGCTAGCTCACTATTGGTGAATTTAAGGAATAAGGGCAGAAATTTAACACATGAGAAGAGAAAAAATAAATGGCCCATATGATCAGTTATGGCAATCAACCAAGATCTTTAAAATAAAGAAGACTCTGAGGTGGTGGTGGTAGTAAGGGCAGGACACCTGGCCCTTCATCTAGTCCTGTGGGTAGCATTGTGTGTATTAGAGATAGCCATCTTTGAAGTGGATGCCTCTGCAATTAAAACTTAAATCAGGCACATGCATTACAAAAGAATAGGACATTTGACATCAAGAATTTCTGTTTTTAAAAATCTTTCAGCCTGTTTACTGTACTACCCACTTATTCGTTTTCACAAAGAAAAAAACATTTCCATCATATATCTGATCATTGCCTTCCCTATTTGCTGTTAGTAAATAAAATTTACTAAGGATGTCATTTGTGCTGGACTAACCCACAAAATAAATAATATCTAGTGCAATTTTAGGGGAAATGTGTTTGCAAAGGGAATGGAAGGAAGGCGAAGGAAGTGTAAAATTGAGATTAGTCTAACTTTGATAGTATTTCCTTTCTAGCATGAAACATAAGAAAACAAATTTAAGGATAAGTCACAACAAACAGCTTGTACTATATTTACTCAATCTGGGGACAATTTTCTGTATGACTGCATTTCAAATATTGCATTTTCTTTCCAACAGTTTACTCCTTTGAGATAATTGCCTTAAGCACATCAAAATAATATGTTTTCTAACGTCTCACTATGTGCTTCTCTTTGCCCCATGAGGGGAAAAGTGAGATATTCTACATCAATACGCTAGTTATAAGTGTGGAAATCATTGTTTGAGAGAAGCTCTCATGATCAGTATATGCTCTAAACTTTACATCCTTTCATCCCTCACACTTGTTACCAATTGAAAGAATTTATTTTTTTGTCTCTACCTTCAGCCTTTTTTGATCACTCAGGGCTCTTGCTTACATAAGGCGTCTACTAGTCAACATTTTCTTACAGTTTTATGTTTTTTGGCCTCTGCTCTCTGGCCAGGCGAGCTAAAATCATTGATTATAGAGCACCCCATTGGGAAATGTGCTTCTCCTTGTGTGTGTCCTGCCTTATGGCTGCTAGCCAATGTGAATAATTCTTTGTCTTTAATCACCCCAGTTCTTGTTGGCTTCATTAAAGATAATCGCTTGATACAAAGTGTGATAATGTGTGGGCAAGAAACTTATCAGGAAGTGGCCATAGGCATGACTAACTCTATTTAATTTCTACAATTTGTGTAATTTTCTCTGCATATAGAATGATGTCATTGATAGATTGCAATCGTTTTTCTAATTAGTATTGTAATTTAGCTTTGAAATGACAATGAAAGTGCTATGATATCAGTGTAAATGTACCTACGGCTTGGACATTCTGCATTATGCAATCTTACTATTTTATAATCCTAGAAAGGTGCCATATTTTGAAGTGCCTGATGTCCTACTAAGAAATTATTTCAAAATAGAAGTGTTTTTCACACTGTCTCCATTTTCCCTGTGGCTAATTTAGTCCTGGAAAGGAGGGTGGGTAGGAATTAGTTGTTTACCAGTGAATTGTAATATTTGCAAATTAACAGGTTATTATATACCTTAGAGGAATAATCACAGAGGAAAAAATGAGAGCTTCAGAAAGACCAGAAAACAGAAATTAAAACATATGTCAACATAACAATATATAAAAAATGTAAAGTCATTTTATCAAATTGTCAGAATTTATTGTAGTTATGACTAGTAATTTTTTTTTCTTCCCAACACTTTCAAATATATTGAAGTTGTTAGTTTGGTTACTTTAAGGTTATTTAAAAACTAAGGCAAGTTTAATTCAACAGTCTCCCATCCAAATTCAAGTTCTTTAGGCCATTGATCTCTGTTTACTTTTTAGACTGGAGACCTGTACTTGATTTTATCTTGCCCTTTCTACCTACTTCTTTTATGTCTCCACTCCTGTCCTGTAGCTAGATATTCCAGGGCAAAGGATTGAAGATGGTGGACGTAGAGAAAATGATACTAATTCTCAAATGTCTGGTGCCTTTGTGATCTGGCCATCATCAGTACCACCTTTTATAGTAGGTGTGAAAATGCTGATTCTTCCCGGTCCCAATCACTGATATGACTCAGTTCTACCTCTACTACTTTTGTTTACACCCCCTAAAGAGTGCATCTGCAGCTTTTTTTCCCTCTAAATTTCCTTCACCAAAGCAGATCATCTCTGGGCAAAATCTTTTCCAGATGACCATTTACAAATCCTAGTGGGGTCCACACATGGCTCAAAAGTAACATCATGAATGCTTGCCAATGCAAATGATAGAAGTGAAAGTTAACTGATTTCTACCCTGAAATCACGAGCAATTCTAATTAACCTCCCACCTGAAGACTTTTCTATTCTAAAAGCAAAAACAGGTAAAATGTGCTTGACTTTTTACTAGTTTCCTTCCCATAGAAACAGTGAGGCACTAGTTTCCCCTTCTGAGAGTCATTCCTATTTCTTCTGTAGGATTTTCCCTGACCTTCCTTTCCCTTCAAGTTGAGAACACTTCCCTGCTTGGAAAGTAGGAGGAGAACAGCACTCTTCTCTTTTCTGAGATAAATCCCTTCAAATCATCGCCTCAGTTTATTTTCAGGGTCTTCTCTTACCTAGGTGACAGTTGCTAGTTTGAGTTTGCTGTTTGGGTAAGTCTTAAACAGCTTATCTAACTTTTTAAAAAGTAGAAGCTCTTATCACACATTTTCTCCAAGTTTCATAAAATTTACAAAATACAGAAAGTCCTCTTCTATATCTTGTTTACAAGAAGTCAGATGTGGAGTGATTAAAAATAAGAACATAGAAAAATCTGAGTTTAAAATGTGTGTGTGTGTGTGTGTGTGTGTGTGTTTTCACTGTTCAGAGGACAGGGTTTCTTAACTCATAAGGACAAGAAAGCGATTTACATGGAACAGTGGAAGGCATATACCTCTGGAGAAGCTGGACATCTTAGGATGTTAGGATAATTTCTCTTGATGACACTAGCTCTGCAGATGACTCATCCACTCCCTTTTGTTCTTCGTTCCTGTCTGCTCAGTAAACAACCTCATGATTTTAATTTGGCTTCTTATGTAGATTAATTTACATGAGAGTATTCGTTGATCACAAGCCACAAATATCTAGTTTGCTTGAAAATTGTATTTTTCATTCTAATAAATAAATTTCAGATTTTATACTATAGTTAGTTTTTAGAATTTGGTAAAAGCCCATTTGCCCATATTAGACTATGTCAAGTGGATACTGTATATTGCTAAATATTTTTTTCTTCAAAGGCAACTATTTTAATAATGGATATAGTTGTCATAAAGAAAATTCAGATTCCATGATCTATATACTCATTTATACTCTCAGCTCCTTGTGCAATGAGATATTTGTATCCTTATAAGTTTGACTCATATTAAGTACAGAGGAGAATTAATGGAAAAAGGAATCTAAATTAAAATTCAGGGATGGATTCCTAAGGAAGATTACCTAGTGAGTTGTATTTGGAAAATAAACAATATCAACTAGGTTAAATAGATATAAATAGAAAATACACATAAAAGAAATAACATCCTGATTTCTAAATATTCTACGAATTCCAAGTCATTTTTAAATTTTATTTTCTTAATTGTCTAAACCTCTTCATAGTTAAAATAATTGTAATGTTTACTCAGGCTTTAGTTTTGTAGATGATAAACAACTACTACCTTAAACCCTGTGACACTCTGAAATTTTACTAATGATGCCATTACATTCTGAAGAAAAGTGATAAGTAAATTCTCTATATATTAAATATGAATCAAAGTTATTTGTATATTAGTAGTAATTATATTTACATTTGAAAGACAAGAACAACCAACTCAGTTTGCAATTCCTCTGTATAAAGTTTTAAAATGCTGTTTTTAAATAGATTTAACACTTTTTTTTTACTGTAAGACCACTGATGTGGGAGTTAAAAATTCAAAGAAATAAAAGATTCATAAAAGTTGCTTAAAGTAAGCTCCTACAAAAGGTTCAGAAATTTTATTTCACATCTTAATAAGCGATCCATTAGTTAACACAAAATAAAAGCTATTTTTGTATCTATAAATTATTCTATTTTTGACCTACATTTAGCATGAATCTAGGGTTCGCTCAAATAAAAAGAAATATTTTCTTCATAAGATGTGTTCACTATTATTAGAATTTTTAAACTTTTAGATTGTAAAGTATTTTGGCTGCCTTGTAGTATAAGTCATTCGTGCATCCTTGTGTATGACGAATATCTAATTATATGACACATTACTATAATATCAAGTTATTGTTTTCCCTATAGAATAATAAAAATGATCCTGAATTCTGAATATTTGATAGGTCTTGATTTTGTAAAAAAAATTCTTTTAAAAATAAATGTTTGTTGACATACGCATTCTCATTACCCCAAAATCTTCTACATGATTTGAATGACACTATAGAAAATAATTTGTTTTAAAGCAGACTGTCTCATACATTAGATTTTAACAATAATCTTTCCATTTAGGTGAGGCTTAATTGATTAAAAATAATAGTTTTAAGAGCTTGAAAAAATTTAACAGCTATTTGTAATCTTGCAAAACATCAATGTGGCTGCTTATTTCACATTATTTTATGGACAATTGATTTGAATTAATCATTTGAAACATTCCATATAAATTAAATCATAGAGCATAAAAGATGCTCAAACTTGTAATTTTGGGTATTTAACGTACTTTTTTAATGTTGAATTCTAATATAAAGCACTAACTATGTGAATAGCATAGCTTATAAAATATATAGAAATTCTCTTATTCATCCTAGTCTGGACCCCAGTAATCCAATCATTTTGATTACTAGGCCTTAATCTGAGATGTTTTCTGAATGATACACTACTCACTATCACTGAACCATTAGTTCGCACACCAGTTTGGTTTGCTTAATAATTATGCTTAATAATACAAAATAATAATAATGGTCGATTAGATTGAAAGAAGTGACAGGCATTGGATCTATTTGCCCTCAAATCTTTATCCTAAAAGATTCTAATTCATTCATGCTAACAAATTATTTTTTCCTGTATTCTCCAGAATTGCAACTAGAAAAGCAAAATTGGCAGCATACCAAAGCACAGTCTTGTATTGTATATATTTTCAAACTAAAAGCAAATCAATATGAAACTTGTATTTTTACCAAATGATATATAAATCTATTATGATGTTTTCAATTCTACATACATTAGATAGTTTTTGTTTGTTTGCTAGGCATTTTAGCTTTAAAGAAAATAAATACCTATATGGTGAAAAAGAAACATATAAGCATTTCCTTTTTTCCTAAAATAATATAAATATGTAAACATAAACAAATATAATTTTGGCACGTGAATATATAGGTATGTATGTGCATGTAGTAACAGCATATACCTATACATTAGAAATTTTGTGATAGATATATCCTAAAATATTTATTGTAAAGTAGTGGAATTTTGTTGTCTCCTATCCATGAATATTTGCTTTTTCATAAAAGTTTTCATATCATTAAATAATTAATAAAAGCACATTGGAAAACCCTTTTCAATAAGAAATTCAGTATGTTGAAATGTGAAAAGATACCTTAGACATCACCTTGGATGGATTTTTGAGAAAATGATCTAATGAAGTACCGTAGTCATCCTTCATCCAAAATCTCACTATATATGGTGTCATTTACCCACGGTCAACAGTGGTCCGAAAATGTTAAATGGAAAATAACAGAAATAAACAATTAGTAAGTTTTAAACCTAATATTGTTCTTAGTAGCATGATGAAAATCTCACGCTGTCCTGCTCCATCCTTCCTAGGACACGAATCATTCCTTTGCCCAGTGTAGCTATGCTGAATATGCTACCCGCTCCTTAGTTCCTTAACAGCAGTCTAGGTTATCAGATACTTTCAGTATCTCAGTGCTTGTGGTCTAGTAACCCTTATTTTACTTAACAATGGCCACAAAAGCACAAGAGTAGTAATGCTGGCAATTTGGATACGCCAAAGAGAAACCATAAAGTGTTTCCTTTAAGTAACAAAGTGAAAGTTCATGACTTAAGGCATTTTCTTATCTCACATCATCACAAGAAGTGTGAGTACAGTATAATAAGATATTTTGAAGGAGGGAGGGGAGACCATATTAACATAACTTTTATCATGTTTTATTTTATATATATATTAGTGAGTTATTTTATATATATATTAGTGAGTGCTGTAAATCTCTTACTATGCCTAATTTATAAGTTAAACTTTATCATAGGTGTTACACATAGGAAAAAACATAGTGTATGCAGGGATTGGTACTACCCGCAATTTCAGGCATCCTCTGGGGATCTTGTAGATAGAGAGAACTACCATACTAGCAACTGGCAGTTTTATTCTGGAGAGGAGAGTAAATCATGTTCTATAAAACATATATTTTATTTTCACTTCACTGACTCTTTCTATTAAATTTGGTTCCTTTTTCTTTATATTTCTCTTGTTATTTTAGCTGTTTGATATTTCTATTCATAGGATCTGTAGAAATATGATTGAGTGAAATATATTGAAAGAAACATTTTGGTATACAATTGAAATGAGGCTGATATTTTGTTCCTTTTTCAGCTTTTTAATAACAAGAACTTGTTATTTGTATTTTATTTGTTTTTTAATTCTCCAGATATTAAAATGTATGCACTCTTTTGACTTTACTTGTACAATAATATATCTGATATGTAAAGTATACAGAAATTTATGACAAGAATAGTATAGTTCATTTTGTGCAGAAAAAACACAGAATTTCAATTTAAATATACCTAATAAATCTTAATATAATAACTCTACCTTAATTTAATATTTGTTTTAGACTATCTTTAATCAAAATTCAATTGAAACTGCATTAGGAAAGAATTTTTGTTATAAATTCTTTTATATAAATATTTGGGGCAGAACATCAATATTCTTGAATAATTTATTTCTTTATATTAGTAAACATAGATTGGATATAAAATTGAAATATGAACTTCCATTACAAAATAAAATTATAAAGCTATTTAGTTAAAATTATTGACTAGCAATACATTAAGAATGCATTAGATAGCATTTAGGAAAGTCATTTTTAAAGTAATTGGATCTCAATTCATGTATGCCTATTATTTATGAATTTTTAAATATTATACATCATGAATAAACATGACATTTAAAATAATAAATTATTCAAATGGATTAAATGGTAACATTGGCAAAGTGCTACACCACACTCCTAATGAAATGAAGTAAATTAGTAAAACTAGACTCTTTCTTGTCCAGAAGTAGCCTCATGTGGCATATAAATGTTTAAATACATTTCTGCGGGATTCACTTTCTTCTATTATTTTTCTTTTTCTCATTAACATTTTATCTATTATAATTTGTGTCTCTCCTTTGTGTTTTTGTTTCAGCATGTGACATCTCAGAACAGTGAAAAAATTAGATGCTCGAAATATTATTTAAATTCATTTTTGACTCTTTTCATCAGACCAATCAGCCAATAAATCTTGTCAAACAATTCTTGGCAATTTTTTTACATATTTATTGATATTTTTTACATATTTTTACATATTCATTGATATTGATATCAGTAATTATTTATTAATATTGCTAACATGATGATTAAATACCTTAATTAGAATATAATTGTATTATTGCAATAACTATGTTACTTGCTTTCTATGTCTGCATGTTAAATAGGTGTACATACAAATTGTTTACAAGAAAATGTTTAAGGCCTTTAACATGGAATTCCAGACATCCTAAGTATACCATTCAAACTTATCTTGTGTTATTCTTACACATAAATATTCAATTACTCTGAGAGTTTTAGAATACCATACTCAGTCTCACATCCACAACTTTACTTATGATTTTCCTCTTTATATAAACTCAGACATCTTTACCCCTTTACATACAAACAGTGTCCATCCAATTAGATCCTCTACTTACATTTTAATTATGACAAATATTGTTATACCACAGGATCAGAAATTCTAAACAATAGACATTTTCTGCAGCTAATTAGGTTGGAAATGGTCTAAAATACCAGAAACTATTTCTTTTATCCTCTCTCTAGATGTTAGCTCTTCCTATATTTAATAATATCTTGATCCATTAATTTCCCCCTTTAACTCTTATATACTGTTTCTCTTCCCTAGATTATATATCTTAAATCATTTAAATAGTAAAACCAGTGACATATTCAAGAAAATAATAACAAGAACATTAAACAAATATAATTTAAAAATGTATCGCATATCATATAGTCTCCATCTCTCTGCTTTGCTTGTATCTCTCTATGCATACATAGTCACATTCTCTAAATAAAATAAATGAATAATGCTACCTGCCTCTGTTTCTTTATGCATCATATGTATTTCAGCCATTGCTGTCTGGTTCATTACTTCAAAACTAAACCTAAATTAGGCTGTCAAATTAAAAACCAACAGGAACAAAGAAGACCTTTTAAACATTCTTCTCATTGAAACATTGTTCATTTTATATTGTTTTAAATTCCATTGTTGAAATTCTTGTTTTCTATGATATTAATGACGCCCTCCTCTCCTGATTTCTTTTTTATGACTTTGGATTCTTAAGGATTCTCTTCTTCCTACTGCTACATAGATTCCATACCATAGTCTTACATAGAGTCTTACCCTACATGTCATGGGTATGTGGTCTTTTCTAAATTTCAGTTTTCAATGGCCACCTACATGAATCTTTGTTGCTTGTTTAATTCTCTTTTTATTTCTAGACATAATGCCCTGTTAATATATTTTCTTACCACTTTTAACTCATTACGCAAAATGTCTGAATTCACTAAGGTTCTTGCCAAACTTGCCCTCCTGTGTATTTTTAATATGACGATCATAGACCTATTTCTTAAAAATAGAAAACTATTAAATATCCTAAGCTATGAGTATTTTCTGTATCTCTCCCACCTGAGGAGTCATAATTTCCTCTAGAAGTCTCTCACTGTTTTCCAATCACATTCTCTCTGCCTAAATTCATGAAGTCACCACTTCTCATGTTTTGCAATATTCTCCTAATGCTTTCCACTTCCTCGGTCTCAGCTCTTGACTTTGCAATAAATTTGTCATTTCTTTCCATGGCACGCAAGCCCTTTCTTAATCTGAATTATGTCTGTGTTCCCACCCAATCTCTGATGATTTCTCATAGTCACCCTTAATACTTGGTTATAGAAATATTTGTAGCCTATTTGACTGAATTTTCACATTTGAAAAGTCCTTTCTTCTCTTTTCAATCTGGCAAATATGCACATTCCTTAAAAGTCAGTTCAAATGGCAACATCAATGGGGAACTTCCACTGTCCTTCAAACTGAGAAGTCCTTTCTCTGTACTCCCAAGGCACCGCATTTATCTCTATTAAAGCAATTTTAAATGACATTTATAGAGCAATATTCTCAAATAGAAATTCTTCTTGAGAGAAGGTCAAATAGCCAATGATTGTTTTGGGACAGTTTTTAAATTTGAACCTCTGAGCAACACACACACACACACACACATACACACACACACACACACACACGTACACACAAATACTACTTACCTTACCACTAAGCAGTCCCAATGTTTACTTTTGGCATTGCTATAATTTTTTTTGTCTGGGCTCTAATGATCTGCAATGATGGAGCTGGATTATAATTATCCTTGTTATATCTGCACCTAACACTATTAGTGAGATATAAAGTTATCATTGATTGAAGAATGAATGAATGCATACATTTCTGGTATTCACTCAACAAGTATTATTTTAAATGACTAAACTACTGATGTTCACTGAATGAATAAATACATTAATATATAAATGATTAAGTGAAGAGAATAAAATCAATGAAAGAATTTACTTTGATTTCTTTCTCATCAGATATTTTACCATATTTATAGTCTGTCATTGAGTTGTGGCCAATGCTTTGTATGTTTATTTAGGTATTCCACATAAGTAAATTTATCTGCCTAGTTAGATTATATTTTCAATGAAGACAGAAATAGTGCCTTCTACAGTTATTTCCACAATACTTAGGAATATGTAATGTACACAGACTTATTGAATTATTAATATAAAACCAAATGCCTTATATATTTTAATTTTAATTGTTTAATCAATTTTTATAATTAATTTTGTGATATATATTCTTTAAAAAATAGAATTTTATATTTCCCTGGGTGAAAAAATTATCATTATAACAAAATATAACCAAATATGAACCAGAAGGGGAACGAAGTATAATTTGTTTCTTACTATAAGGTTGACATCTGTTTTCACTTGCTGGGTTCTACTGTTTTGCTTTATTTTCTTCTGCAGGGTGGAACACACCAGTAACATTTATTAAAGCAGTCAAATAATCTTAATATGTCCTTAATGTATTTGATGCATCATACATGGGTGATACTTTAAATAGCACCAGAGAGTTAATCAGATGTCTCCGATTTATAAATGGAGAAATTAGGAAGATAATGAACTGATAAATCAGTAATAGACCTTTTATAAAGACTGAGACATTCTGACTCTCTTCATTAAGATTTGTATCTCCTTAAAAGAAAACTATTTCTTAAAATGAAATCTTCTGGAACTTGATGTGACCTATTTCCCAAAACAAAATTTTAAATGATAAATAAGTGGTTATAAAATAAAGGTTTTATAAAAAGATAATACAATATTTTTTATTTTATTAGATATTTTACAGAAAGTAAACAAAATATGTTATTGATTAACATCTGTGTATTTTCCAAGGTAGCATAAATATATTAAAATCATTGAGTTAAGAGAAACACTGCATTTGCTAAAATCATAGCATATAAATGTACAATATAAAGTGACTCATTTTTGTATTAAAAATAAATGAAAAGAATTCCAGATTTATTCCACACATGTCATGCTGAAGTAATTTTAATTATCTTTTTGACATTTAATTCTGCTAAGATTAGTGCATTTTATGTATTGTTGTGTTTGTGTTCTGGCATTACATAGCAAAAAGTTTAAAGAAGATGATTTTTATATAGTTTTTTATTTGATTACCAAAGTATGTTTAAAAAATGATCCAGAATGAACAGAAATATAAGTAGTCAGAAGAAAAATGTTTAAAGTAATCAAATTTGTATTATGGAGTTTCAGAAAATACATTTAAAAAATTATTAACAAATATAAAAAGTGTTTACATGAGCATTGATATAAGGGAAAAGGAGAGATTTTAATATGAACTAATTTGACAAGTGAGCAAAATCTAGTGAAAAAAGAAAAAACTAAAAATGTAAAAAAGCAGCAATGGGGTTACATAGACTTCAAATTAATTAAATATTTGAAAATAAATATAATTAAGAAGAAATTCTCATTATCCACGAGTATTAAGACTATACATCTGGCACCACAAAGGTTGAAACTTGTTAATGGTTTAAGTCAGTGCAAAATTGCTGAAAACAACAAAAATTACTCTTTGTTCAGAGCAAAGACGTCAAGGAGAATAAACTGAACTACTGTTTGTGTAAATGTTAAAATACTAACTGATTTAGTAGGTATAGCCACTTCTATTATTTACTTATGTCTTATGAAATGGAGAAAGGAAAGCAACATTTTTTTAAAGTAAATATCTTAGTGATTGCCCCGGGGCTTATAATTAGCATCTTAATTTAAAACTATCTGGTTTGGATTAATTTAACTTAATTTCAGTAGTATACTCAAACTGCCTCATTATTTCTCCACCTCTTTCTTTGTGCTATTATTGCCATACCAGTTACATATTTATGCAGTAGAAGTTCGTTAAGACAATGTGATAATATTTCTTTATGCTGTTATTTTAAACATTAAGTAGAAGAAAATTTATGAAAATTACATTTATTCTGTATTTTAACTTGCATGTGTAATCATAATTATTGGTGTTCCTTATTTATGTGGATATAAGTTACTGTCTAGTGTCCTCCCATCTTGAAAATCTCACTTAATATATCTTGGGCTGGTTGTGTAGTAACAAAATTTCTCTCTTTCAGTTGGTCTTTGACAGTCAATATTTTCTTAATTTTTGAAGGATAGTTTTACTGGATACAGGATTTCTTGTTGTCCATATTTTCCTTTCATATTTGGAATAGGACAATCTATGGCCTCTGGCTTTTATTATTTCTCATGAAAATAATCTCTTACTTTTATTGAGAATCACTTGTACATGATGGTCATTTTTCTTATGCTGCTTTCAGGACCTCTAACTTTGATTTTCAAAAATTTAACTAGGATAAGTCCAGGTGTAGATATCTTTATATTACTTGGAAATCACTGAACTTCTTGAATATGTAGATTAATGCCTGATGATCTGAGGTGGAGCTGAGGCAGTGATGCTAGCACTGAGGAGAGGCTGCAAATGCGGATAAAGCTTCACTCACTAGCCCACGGCTCACCTCCTGCTGTGGGCCAGGTTCCTAATGGGCCACAGACCAGTACGGATCCGCAGCCTGGGGACTGGGGACCCCTGTTCTAAGGGACAGGTTCTACTGATTTTTTTTTTTCTGTCTATGGGCTATACTTCCCTGTTTCAGTGCACATTATCACAATATTTTGTTGAAAACTGGATATTTTAAATAATATAATGTAGGAATTCTGCAAATAAGCTCTTCTCAACTTAGATTTATTGTTTCTGATTTTTGTTGTTGTTGTTGCAATTGCAATTGCTGCTATCATTTGTTTGTTTAATGACTATTAGTCTTTGACTAATACTTTAAGGTCTAGTCTTTGTTGTGTGCAGCCTCTGAAGTCTGCTCAGCTTTCTGATCAGCTAATGATCCAACAGAGATTTTCGTAAATGCCTTGAACCAATAATCTGCTTTCCATTTGCTAAAAGCTTTATGTTTATGTTGATCAAACCCTTCAAAACTCCAGTAATTTACAACTCTGCTTTAGCTTTCACTTTTTTTGTTGTTGTTCAAAGTCACAAGATCAGCTAGAGGTGAGAGATTAAGGCTGCATAGATATTTACTGAGGCATATACACATTGCCATATATAATTATGGCCTTCTAGATCACTCAGAATATGCCAAAATTTATCCAAGCCCTTCAGGACATCTTCAAATCCTCCTCTTATGTTTTAGCAAGTTACTTGATTGTCTCAACTGCTATTATAGCCTCCACAGATGAGATGTTAAAAACTGCTGGTCATCGTTTTTGTCAAGCACACTAAAAAGTTAAGGTTTTTCCTGTTTATAAGCTCTGAGTCAGGTCAAATAATGACAACACCCACCATATGAATTTCTTTTCTCTTTAGGGAGCTGTGTGTTGGACAATTTGGTATCAGTGCTGTGTTAATGAGATTTTTAGCAGCTCAAAACATGTTCTTCCCTCTCCAGCATCTACAAGGCCACTGGTTTTCACTATTACCACGGGCAAGAGGATACCGGTTTGTTTAGGCTATTGTAGAGATGAGGCAAGGAGATGGAAAGGAGGTCAAACTACAATACAACATAGTCTCCTGTACTTACAACAATACAGTTTTGGTGGTGCTGTTTTCATATAATGGCTACTCAGAGTTTTAGAAGACTTTTATTAATTTCAAGAGTTCTTAAAAAGTTAGTTTTAATAATTATTGCCAATGTTTTCATTACTTTTGTGAAACAACAGATATTCAGACAGGCTCATACCTCCAGTCTTGAATTCTTATGTTCATATAGTGATGTCTTGGGATATAGTATTTAAATTCTCCCTTGTTATCTTTACTAGTGTCATTTCTTCTCCATACTTCATGTCTCCAAATAAATTTATTTTAGATGTGGTATCATTATCTCTATTTCTCTTACACGTTCTTCATTTTCCTTTTTCAGTCTCATACTTCATTTTTTAATAATTGCAGCTGAACTCTATTTTAGTTTATTGTCTTTTCGTCTATATCTAATCTGCTTTTAATATTAACCTTTAGATTTCAAAGTAGTGTGTAATAAATTTCAGTTCTAGAATTATTTATGTGTGCATTTGTGTGTATTTAATATAATATAACTAAATTTGGAAATTTTAGTTCTCTGAGAAATATTTTTTAAATAATTTTACATTTTGAATATAGTAATGACCATTGGATTTCTCTTATACAAAACACTTTTTAAAACTCTGGTTCTTTGGATCTGGTGTTGTTATCTTTCATTTCTGTTTAGTCATTTATAGTGTTTGTGTGTACATTCATTGTTTTTCTATATTCATAACATTATACTTTAAAATATTTTTGAGGGAATTACTTTTAAACTAAGATAAGCAAATCTTCCTGATATAAGGATTTTTTTTTTATAGGGTGGGTATTTGTGTATGCCAGAAACTGGTGTGTGAGCTGCTTAAAAGTATTTTTTTGTTTGTTTTAATTTTCTTGAATAATCAATAAAATGTGGAAACAACTAAAATTTTATGGGAGGGCTGGCTTTCTTCCAATGTACACCTATTTTTTTCTGAATCTGTCAGATTCCCAGTGTTTTCAGGCCCTATGCCTAGTCTTCGAGTTTATTATGTTGATACTCAGAGAAATTTCCAAAAGAATAACTCAGAGTCATAACTGTTATTTCTAGTCAAGCAAATTTCCTCAGAGATTAGAAGTGTGGCTTTTTAAGCATAAGAGTGCTTGTCTTTACTTGAAGCTGACCTGATACCACCTCATTGTCTTATTGACTCTATGATAACATTTTAATCAATGTATTAAACTTGTATCTTATCCTTTTAATTGTCTGTAGTGGTAGGGATGAGCCAAGCTAGCTTTTTGAAGGGAAAGAAAAAAAAAACAATTATATAAGATTCTGGAGTAACTTCCTTTGCATATTTACTCAGTAAATATTATAAGATGGATTTTCCCCCTAAAATTTGTACATTGAAGCCTTAAATACCAGTACCTCAATGTGCCTCTTTTTAAAATGGCAGCCATTAAAGAAGTAATTCAGGTAAAATGAGTCTGTTAGGGTGAACTGTAATTCAATCTGATTGCTCCTCTTATAAGAAGCGGATTTTAGGACACACAGATTTACACAAGTGTGCACATGCAGAAGAAAGTCCATGTGAGAACACAGCAAGAAGGTAGCCATCTGTAAATCAAGGAGAAAGGCTTCAGAGGCAAACAATCCAACAGGCACCTTGATTTTGGACTTCTCATCTCTAGAACTGTGAGAAAATAAATCTCTATCATTTAAGCCACACACTCTGAGATATTTTGTTATGGCAGCCCTAACAAACTAATTCAGTAAAAATATTTGTTTTATGTTGTTTGCTGGATAAATTATAATATTTGCAGTTTTTGTTTTAATCTGTTGCTTTTTATACCTGCTGATTCTGTGCAAGTTACTATTTCTTTCTTGTGTGCCTGTTCCTCTTTGACGCAGTGATGGTTAAAGCAGTTGAAAAAGTAGGAAATCTTTTAAACTTAGAATGAAGAGACTGAACTGCATAAAGAAATTGCTTTTCCTTTCAAATCCCTAGGGAAAAAAAATCAATGAAAGAACCATCTTAAATCAATTTCAATGCTTTATCTTTGCAAGCCCCAAACAATAATAGTAGTAATAATAATAATAACAGCAAATATTCGTGAAGGCTAGATTATTTAGAATTTGTCCTTTTTTAGCTCATTATAGGCAATGTCTTCCATTAGACTATTTATTTTATGGGAATGTTTAGCTTCATTTTTTATTTTTTAGTAGTTCAAAATGACCAGATTAGCAAACCCTTGTGACCAAAATGACTTCTATAATTTACATAAATTAATCGTAGTATGGATAATTCCCTCTATCTGTTTGATTCATCCAATGTCTTTAATATACTTTAAATATTTTGGAAAACTATTTTTGTTTTATTTGTTTACAGGAGGAAAGTTGGTTTATTATCTCACATACCATTATTGGAAATTGGAAGCATTCATTCTATTGTCTTCTTACTGATCTTTCTTACTCTCTTATAAATCCTCCTGTGATAACATAGAGAAGAATCATTCCTAACTTAATTTTTTTTTTACTCTAGACTTATTTTTCATTTACATTTTTATTATTTGTTCTCATTATTGAGACCCCAGACCATATATATATATGATTTAGCTTTGTCTAATCATTTAAAGTCTTTGTAACTTTCAGCCTTCTTTGTACCACGGCTCTTACAGAGTATAGATTAATCTCAGATCATATATGCTCACTTTATGTAATTTCATAAAATCATTCCTCAATGACTTCAATATTCATCTTGATCCTTTTAAAACTAATAACCCTTAGCTTCATTGCTCTCCATCTCCATTCTGTATTGGCCACTCAACATTATCGTTCCATATTGGACCATATTACATCAATGCATTTTTTTTCTTTCTGCCAAACAAGAAATTCAGTATGATGGGGTAGTAATACTAAACTAAGATTCTTGCCTAAAAAAAATTAAAATAATAATTGAATTTCTTCAATTTCTTAATATCCAAAATCAATAAAATTATACTTCACTCATATTACGCTTAATATATTTAGGTGTTTATTTGTTTAAATATATCTATTCCAACAAAGCTGTTTACCTCCTCTTAATTAGAAAATCAGTCTTAATTATCATGCATCCTTAGTAATTGAAACATGGACATGTAGCAGATGCTGTGTTAATAAGTATTTTTAACATTGTTGGTTTTCTTCATTATCTACAAGTATGATGTATGTCCTGGCTATTTAGCAGATTCTACTTTTAAGTAGTTTTTTTAGCTCTGTTTTAAGCTGTCTAAGTGAAGGGTTTAGAGAAGTTTCCATATTCAAGGAATATACAATTTTGGGCCAAATCCAGCTTTAGAAATTATAAGGTATTTTTTTTACAGCAACATCTGTAGGTGTCAGATCATGTTGACATTTTAGCATGTGGTTCTTGTTTTTTATTATGGAAACCTATAATTAAGTTATTTATCAGTTTAAAAGTTTTGGATGAATCAACAACTTAATGAAGTATAAAAATGTAATAATTTATCAGATATTAATTCCATATAGAGAAACCACAATTTGGTTTATGCATATAGTAGGTGAGGAATTTATTACATAATGCAATACACTAATAATACTGGGTTTTAAGTGTCTGTTGCCACATAAATTTCATATCTCATATTCTATGATTACCTCACTTCCTAAATGGGGTTAAAATTGAGTATCCATATGAAATGTGAATTTCACAGGATGACAAACTATTTTTTACTTTTCTCTTTTTTGCTAATCTTGATGATATAAATATATACATACTTAGAGGGAATCGAATATTTCAGATATAGCCATCATCCATTTCTGACCAAGAAGGACATCTTTAGAAAACATTATTAGGTGGCCTGGTTTTTGTACATTGCAGCAGTAATGAGATATATTTTTAATGAATTAGGACTGAATAAAATGAATAGGACAAATTAGAACAACTGAGGCACTTTGAAATTCTAACTGAAACAATAATAATAATTACAGAAAACTCTAAAATAAGTTCATCTGCATTATGTAATATTTCCAAAATAATTGTAAATGATATAAGAAAACTATTTGTCTAAACAAGCAGATTTTATATATTCAAAACTAATTTATAGAATAAGACTAATTACATTTAATTTTTATTAATATATTTATAACATACTCCCTTTTCTTCACTCCATAAAAAGATTTTTTTTAATGTGAAAATAAAGCATTATCTTCTTGTCATATCGTTCTCCCCTTTTAATAATTTAATAATGCTTTATTGTATTAAAGTGGTATATCACATGATTTTTGCCCTGAATGGCAATAAAAACTTACTGAATATGAAAATTTTTTCATAAAAGAAATAGAAAATAATATAAAATGTGACAAAAACAGTAACTTTGTGCTATACATCCTGAATTCTGTAGTATATCTAAGCCAGGCCAAATTATCGGATATTTGAAGATTTTTAGTGGTTCTTGAACATACTCCACTTTATAATTTAACATGTGGGAGGAGATGTATATTAAGCAATGTGATTCTTATGTTCCATTTATGTATCACTTTCAAATATCCTGGTGCTTCTGGGGATCTCAAAGTGGCTCATGACTCTATGAAATCATGAATTCCTCAGACTTGGGTTTACTCTCAAATTTAAATCTATTTATTCAACTTACTAAGTTCTACAGTCAAGAACCCTACTGAGAAAATAAAAAAGAATCCTATCGAGGATGTATTATATTTTATTTACTTGTGAAATATAATTATATATTTGTTACCTTTGGCAGTCATATAAATTAATCATTCAGATGCAGTACCATCAGTTTCTGTCCAGAGTATCACTGGTGAACATTATCAAGTGGCCCTTTTACTGTACAATATGAAATAAATTGGTAGTACTAATAACATTACTCAGTTACCTGGCAAACCCCATAAGAACATGTCTACACCTATAAAAATGAATCACCTTTCTAACAAAAGCTTGAAAATCAGAAATACCTTGAGTTGCTCAAAATAATCATTCAAAATGGATTTCAGCCCCATGATCAAGTAGCATAGGTTACTTTAGGACTGTTGTTATTTTTTACAAATTAAAATATGTATATTTTGTTCTTCTCAACTGTCAAAATATAAAATTTAAATAGAAGTACATTTGGAAAAACAATAAACATAATGATAACAATGTTTCACTCTCATATCTTCCTCTCTTCTCTAGTTTTCCATTTTTCTAATGCATTCTCTTCTAATTGCAAACTTGCAATTTATAAATATAAATTGACCTTGTTGATTAACCACAACTAATTGAAAATATAAACAGAGAAGTCTAGATGAACAGAGAGTCCCTGGTGATCTACTGGGCATATTAGTAAATTTTGATAGCTAGGAAAAATGTCAGTAAACCATTTTTATGTCACATATTTTTTACATTATTTTTATAAATACTTTTATGTCACATTATTATTTTAAAAAATATTCTTCTAGTACACCTGTGGTTTTATGTGTCTTTGTTAATCATGATAGATTACTCATAGTTATATCATGTGGCAGGTTTTAAAGTCTACAATATAAGGAGGTCTTTTTAAACTCAGAATATGAAGAGAGCTCATGCAGTAGTATGAACTCATCATGCCTCCATTATACACATATATGCATCACTATATATGGGGTTGGATGTTGCAAGAAATTTTAAAGAATTTTAGTAAAAATACTGACAGCAGAAATAAAACCACATAATTTTCCATACAGGATAGACCCACGATTACCTGAAGCCTTGTAAAAATTATTCATTGTGTTTTTAAAACCTTAGTTCCCAAATCACAGTTTACTTAATACTGAAATTTCATCATTTTTAAAGTTATTAATAGTTTTATTTTACTTTATACTCTCTCTCTTTCCTGTACATACTCATTATTATGGTTGTCAATTATCTTCTTAACTGTATGACTTTAATACAGGTAGCTCTACTATTAGCAAATTGCTCAGAAGCCGCTAATAGCTCTCGAGAGAGCACTTGTCTCACCCTGTATCTCCCACCTTATCAAAAGGTCACATTAATTATATCACCCTTACTGAGAGGAAATCAACATGTCAGTCAGAGGGCCTCACAATTGTGCTTCAGGTAGAACATGAAGAGCGAATTGGTTATATTTAGTGTCCCAAAGTAGCCCATTTACATTTAGCTCCTGTAAATGCAATTAACACAAATGAAACAAGAAAGCACACATATACTTACTGGTTTACTTTTTTGACAAATGTTGATTTGATATTATTTTATGTTTATAGTTGTGAATAAAATATCAGATGTTAATTAAAAATAGTTTTAAAGAATCCTCGTAAAATGGTTTCAAAAGAGCAAGGGTTTCATTGTGCAAGTTGAGAACTTTCATTTATCATTTGAATTTTACAAGTAATTCTGCACATAAATTGATTTCTGATTAATTTTCTCCTATGTTCAATGTGCTCCACATTCTTGGTATCACAGCTTAGGAACTAATTCTGAGAAAAGTCAGAACAGCGGCAAGGAAAACTACAGGAATGTTAGTGTCTAATTATTATTACTACATTTTATCTGTGTAGCTAAGTAGATTTTATTTATTTTTTTAAAAAAGATTCGATGTGCCATTGTACCAATTTTCCTAGTCAATATTATTCTACCATTAATACATTATCTCCCATGCAAAAAACAATTATCACTTTGTTCATTTGGAATAGCACGTGCTGTAATGACCTATTGATAATATGAATTGAGAATCATACTTCGATTTATAATTATTTTGCATTATATTGGTTAAATAATGAACTATGTATGTGTTATGGTCCCAGTAGGATACAGGAAGCACATATATTTTAGGGCGATTTAAAGATATTTTTTTAAAAAGGGACCATTTATACAACTGAGGTTAAGTAAGGAAAACAATAAAAAATAATGCAGCCTCCCTGGTAAGCCCAAAGAGACCACAAAAAAGAGCAGAGAGCAGTTATTGTGACTATCACAGTCAGCTCCAGTAACCACAGAGAGGAAGCCATGGGGTAAATACTCTCAACTCAGTCTTTTCTTTCTTTCTAATGTTGGGTTCCTTTTTAGCAACACTCTCCCCAAATCAGAAGTCGAGGGAGACCATTGATGTAGTCCATGTAGGTTAGCTTCCAGGGTGGATAGCAGAGTGGAAAAAGGTGGAGAATTGATCTGAAGAGTCAAAATAAAGATAGTGCTTTTGGAGATTTCATTCGTTAATTTCTAATTGTCAACTGAGATGAACTATGACATGATATGGGGAAAATCTGATATGTGCAAAGAGTCAGGTAAGAGCAGAAAACTCAGCAAGGTTGTAAGTGTTCTTCGAAAAAAAAAAAGAAAAATAATTTAGAGAAAGTCAAAACTTTATAAAGGGGTTACAAACTAACAAAAAGAATTACATGTTTTGGAGAGAAACAGATAACTCTGAGCGAGCTTTAAGCGAGAATAAAACTTGATATCAAGCACAAAAATTAAGAACCAAGATTGCTGAGGCAAATCTTCCTCAAGAGTAGCAGTTGCAGGCTATATCACTTAGGAAACTTGTTAAATTACTAAATAACTCCAAGCTTAA
>NW_006432227.1:3263211-3263726 GCF_000325575.1 Pteropus alecto | reverse complement strand
AAACTCAATTAACGAGAGAAAGTTCTATTAGCAACTCTTCTAGATTTGAAGAGAAGATTATAGTCTCTTAGAGTGACTCCTATAAATACTTGTTGGATGATTAAAATTCAAATATTTTATTTTTTGATTAGATAGACAAGCAGAGAAAGTGAAAAACAATTCCTGGTCTAAAATGTTTTTCTTATCAGGATGCTACTGAACTTTAAATAAGCACCACTGGGATAATTCTTAGGGATTAAATTACTATATTTTAAAGAAACTTTTAAAGTCTACGGTCATACCACCCTGAACGTGCCCAATCCCATCTGATCTCGTAAGCTAAGCAGGGTCGGGCCTGGTTAGTACTTGCATGGGAGACCACCTAGGAAGAACAGGTGTTGTAGGTTTTAAAAAAATAAAATAAAATAAATATAAATAAATAAAAAGAATCTTTTAAACACAATATGTATTATTGGAGAGTAGGTATTCCAGTTATGCACATTGATGATATATTGATAGCGATGTATTGAAACCAT
>NW_006432227.1:3260900-3263098 GCF_000325575.1 Pteropus alecto | reverse complement strand
CCTGTATCTCCCACCTTATCAAAAGGTCACATTAATTATATCACCCTTACTGAGAGGAAATCAACATGTCAGTCAGAGGGCCTCACAATTGTGCTTCAGGTAGAACATGAAGAGCGAATTGGTTATATTTAGTGTCCCAAAGTAGCCCATTTACATTTAGCTCCTGTAAATGCAATTAACACAAATGAAACAAGAAAGCACACATATACTTACTGGTTTACTTTTTTGACAAATGTTGATTTGATATTATTTTATGTTTATAGTTGTGAATAAAATATCAGATGTTAATTAAAAATAGTTTTAAAGAATCCTCGTAAAATGGTTTCAAAAGAGCAAGGGTTTCATTGTGCAAGTTGAGAACTTTCATTTATCATTTGAATTTTACAAGTAATTCTGCACATAAATTGATTTCTGATTAATTTTCTCCTATGTTCAATGTGCTCCACATTCTTGGTATCACAGCTTAGGAACTAATTCTGAGAAAAGTCAGAACAGCGGCAAGGAAAACTACAGGAATGTTAGTGTCTAATTATTATTACTACATTTTATCTGTGTAGCTAAGTAGATTTTATTTATTTTTTTAAAAAAGATTCGATGTGCCATTGTACCAATTTTCCTAGTCAATATTATTCTACCATTAATACATTATCTCCCATGCAAAAAACAATTATCACTTTGTTCATTTGGAATAGCACGTGCTGTAATGACCTATTGATAATATGAATTGAGAATCATACTTCGATTTATAATTATTTTGCATTATATTGGTTAAATAATGAACTATGTATGTGTTATGGTCCCAGTAGGATACAGGAAGCACATATATTTTAGGGCGATTTAAAGATATTTTTTTAAAAAGGGACCATTTATACAACTGAGGTTAAGTAAGGAAAACAATAAAAAATAATGCAGCCTCCCTGGTAAGCCCAAAGAGACCACAAAAAAGAGCAGAGAGCAGTTATTGTGACTATCACAGTCAGCTCCAGTAACCACAGAGAGGAAGCCATGGGGTAAATACTCTCAACTCAGTCTTTTCTTTCTTTCTAATGTTGGGTTCCTTTTTAGCAACACTCTCCCCAAATCAGAAGTCGAGGGAGACCATTGATGTAGTCCATGTAGGTTAGCTTCCAGGGTGGATAGCAGAGTGGAAAAAGGTGGAGAATTGATCTGAAGAGTCAAAATAAAGATAGTGCTTTTGGAGATTTCATTCGTTAATTTCTAATTGTCAACTGAGATGAACTATGACATGATATGGGGAAAATCTGATATGTGCAAAGAGTCAGGTAAGAGCAGAAAACTCAGCAAGGTTGTAAGTGTTCTTCGAAAAAAAAAAAGAAAAATAATTTAGAGAAAGTCAAAACTTTATAAAGGGGTTACAAACTAACAAAAAGAATTACATGTTTTGGAGAGAAACAGATTAGGAACTCTGAGCTCTAAGCGAGAATAAAACTTGATATCAAGCACAAAAATTAAGAACCAAGATTGCTGAGGCAAATCTTCCTCAAGAGTAGCAGTTGCAGGCTATATCACTTAGGAAACTTGTTAAATTACTAAATAACTCCAAGCCTAATTTTTCTCATCTATTAATTTATATCTAACAGAGTACAGGCATGCTTAGAACTTAGAACTGTAAGGTAAGAAGATGCAAATGAGAGTCCTAATTTAACCTCCATGTGAAAGAATTGATTGTTTATAAATATAAATATACATATTTAATTTTAAACTTGCTTTTTAAATATACACTATTATAACACTCTCTTCTTCCCATATGCATTTCAAATTTAAAAATCATAATTATAACTTATCTGAAAATCTAATACTTGCAGGACATAGCTACTCTAATTTTCACTTTCTTATAATGAACACTTAATTATATCCTAGATTAAGTGACTTATACTTAATTTTGATGTATTAGACAATCTCCTTTACATGGTTTCTTGAACCCAATTTTAACTGGGATTTTATTCATGATAACGTATTGTAATAATGTCTTCATTATTACAGCTAGCCATTCAACGTGAAGTACACATTACTTCCTACAGCCACATGGACACTAGTGCTGCCCTCTTGTTACTCTACTGCAGTCTTGCCACAAAAGTAAACTCAATTAACGAGAGAAAGTTCTATTAGCAACTCTTCTAGATTTGAAGAGAAGATTATAGTCTCTTAGAGTGACTCCTATAAATACGTTGGATGAT
>NW_006432227.1:3224918-3260837 GCF_000325575.1 Pteropus alecto | reverse complement strand
TAAAATGTTTTTCTTATCAGGATGCTACTGAACTTTAAATAAGCACCACTGGGATAATTCTTAGGGATTAAATTACTATATTTTAAAGAAACTTTTAAAGTCTACGGTCATACCACCCTGAACGTGCCCAATCCCATCTGATCTCGTAAGCTAAGCAGGGTCGGGCCTGGTTAGTACTTGCATGGGAGACCACCTAGGAAGAACAGGTGTTGTAGGTTTTAAAAAAATAAAATAAAATAAATATAAATAAATAAAAAGAATCTTTTAAACACAATATGCATTATTGGAGAGTAGGTATTCCAGTTATGCACATTGATGCTATATTGATAGCGATGTATTGAAACCATTAGTTTGTAGTTTTTTCCAAATCGTTCCAATGACTTATGTTTGAGACACAGGAAATAATTTCGATGGCTGATTTAGGAGTTGTTAAATGAAAGTGATGCTTTATAGATTGGTGACAATACTGTACAAATTTCTCATAGAAAAATGGTTTGGACTGGATAAACTGCATCAATGCATTAAAATTATGCTCTGTTTATTAAACAAAGATTATGCAACTGACTGACCATCAGGAACATATGTGTCATGGAAACTGATTTTTTAATTAAGGAGCCTATATTTTGACTAGTGCTTGAGTCTACGCTCTCACTGTAACAATAATAGCATTTAGACAAATAAGAGGTACTGTCGTTTTTGAAGAGAAATTTAAAACTGATTGACGAACTAATCTTTATATATAACATTTGTGAATTATCCAGCATTTTATTAGGAAGGAGGTATTTGGAAGTTCAGTGAAGACTATAAAAGCAAGGATTTTGGATACAGACCACTTTGGTTTGATTTCAGCTATAACATTCACTACTTGTTTTGACCTTGAGCTTCAGTTTTTCAGTTGTAAATGGAGATAATGGTATTATATCAATATCATAGTTTTGCTATAAAAATTCAATGGATTTTAATCCAAATAATAGTAGTTAATACTTAGATAACACTTATATGTCCAGTCAGTTCTAAGCCCTTAAATATATGTATATATTTATTTATATTTATATAATTTATCTATATAAATAAATATTAATTCTTCTAGCCATAGTACTAAGCATTAAAATATATATTTAGTAATAATTTATATATATAATTATATATTTGGTTAAAGAGTTTAAAACTGTGACTAGAACTATGAGTGCTATACAGATATTGTTTGAAGAGAAATTTAAAACTGATTGACGAACTAATCTTTATATATAACATTTGTGAATTATCCAGCATTTTATTAGGAAGGAGGTATTTGGAAGTTCAGTGAAGACTATAAAAGCAAGGATTTTGGATACAGACCACTTTGGTTTGATTTCAGTTATAACATTCACTACTTGTTTTCACCTTGAGTTTCAGTTTTTCAGTTGTACATGGAGATAATGGTATTATATCAATATTATAGTTTTGCTATAAAAATTCAATGGATTTTAATCCAAATAATAGTAGTTAATACTTAGATAACAGTTATATGTCCAGTCAGTTCTAAGCCCTTAAATATATGTATATATTTATTTATATTTATATAATTTATCTATATAAATAAATATTAATTCTTCTAGCCATAGTACTAAGCTTTAAAATATATATTTAGTAATAATTTATATATATAATTATATATTTGGTTAAAGAGTTTAAAACTGTGACTAGAACTATGAGTGCTATACAGATATTGGCTTTTTTATATTATCTGAATTACTATGTGTTATCAATTTCTTATGTACATATACTTAACTTGAGAGGAAGGAGAAAAACAAATGAGAAATACAATAAATACAATAAGTATAATCTACAATTCCAAAATCCAAACAACTCTGAAAAACAAAATCCTTTTCACAATGTACTTGACAACAAAAAACAGACAACTTGAATTTATTTGGAAGTAAGGCCTGAACCAAATTAAATGAAGCCTGTTTAGAATCTTAATTTATGTCACTTGGCTTGGCAATTCATGTTTTACTGTAGTAATATTAATATGATTGCTATCTTTTATTCAATATTTTTTAAAAATTCAGAGTATAATAATTGCCCACCATCACATATGTCAGTACTGGCATGTATAAGAGGTCGCTCTGACTCAGACTTCACATTCTCCCAAATTATGTTACTTTCCAGAAAGAACAGATACAAAAATGGGTTATACTACTTATGGTATTTTGCTAGAATATTTGGAATTTGTTTAAAATATTCTGTTCACTTACAAATTCATCTAGAATTATGTAATTTAAACATTATTCTAAAGATATGTAAGTTAAAATTACCATAGAATTTATGTTTGGTTTAGAAAATAGTATATTAAACTAAATAGCATAAAGGTTACTCAATTTCATTTGCTTAGTTGTTCTTTAATTACATGTACTTATTTTTATTAAATAATAAATAATTATGTACTTATATACAAAATATATAAATTTTAAGTGATTTTTTTAATTTTAATTTTTTATTATAGTTGACATACAATATTATATTAGTTTCAGGTATACAAAACAGTGATTAGACATTTATATAACTTTTGAAGTGATCGCCCTGATAAATCCAGTAATCATCTGACACTATACATCTTCATTACCATCCTACAGACTATATTCTGTATGCTATATTCTTCATCCTTATGCTTATTTCGTAACTACCAATTTGTACCTCTTAATCTCCACCCTCGTTCACTTATCCCTCACCATTCATTGGACATTTTTGATGTGTGTTTTTTATGTGTGTGTGTGTGTATGTGTGTGTTCATATTTACATATGAGAAGGAAATAAACTACATTTAAGCATCTACGTCTGGAAAGATGTGTCAAAGAGTTGCTAAGACATGTGACGTGTACGTATTTAAAGACATAAAATTTAAATTTACCTTCTTGTGAGAATGATATCTAATCGTGTATTATTCATTATTTTTCTACTATTTGTCTATTATTCATTATTTTTCTAGTATTCTTTTATAAAGGGCTTTATTTAAAAGGATTTTTATTTAAAATTTTTTTATAAAAAGCTTTATTTTTTCCTAAAATAAACTCACTTGATGCAATGAGAAAATTGAATGAATCTTCCACTGCATTTAATAGAATATAAGAAATCAAGTTAAAACATTTTAAAAAGATATAATAAGTTTTACGTTGCCATTTTGAAAAAAATACAAACACATTATTTTGTTTGCATTTAATTATATTTCTGCTCTGTCTCATTATTAGACAATAGTTTATTTGCAGATCAGCTCAATCAAGTTAAGGCCAAGTAAATGTTTTTGACCACCTGCATTTTAATAATTTAGAAATGCTGACATTTAAAAATAGAAATATTTAATCCTGATATTAATGGAATATTGAAATGTCATATCATAATGCTTCAGTCATGGAAGGTTTCCCAGGTTAACTATAATTTTTTTAAAAAATTTAATGTAGTTATTTATGAAGAAACTGCTTTAAGACTTTTTTATAATCAATTTTTATTTATGTAAACAATTAAAATAGATATGTATATTCCTGAAAAAACTATAAATTAAAATATCATTCTCTCATCATATTTTGTTAAATTTTTTATAGGATAACAAATCATTTTGAATTTTAGACTGTGTTGATGATATATGTCACTGTTGCCAGGGCTATATCAAGTAGTTGTTTTTGATGGGATATACAAATATACACATATATTTGTATACACATATACAAATATACAAATATATTTGTATACACATATATAAATACATATATATATAATACACATATACACATATACAAATACATATATATATAATACACACACATATATACACATATCATAAAATTCTGCATAAAATATATAATAAATGTATAAATCCAGACAATTCAACAGAAGAGTAGAGAGAATATAATGTAATAAAATAATGTATCCACTGTGTCATTCTAATTTCAAACTTTTAACTACATTTTCTAAGTACTAAGTTTTTATGATCCTAGTATCTTGTCAAAAACTCAATGTGATTAAAGTCATATTTTTCTGATATTTATGTTTACTTCATATTAAACTTAACATGGCTTTCCACTTCTTTCTCTCTACATTTCAATAATAAAGTTTAAAGTGCACACTGATATTGCTTCTAAAATAAGATAAATATTAACCTACTCATTGATAAAGAAAAGCATTAATTAAATTAGCAATTCTTTTTAAAGCATTTTATCAGATAAATAAAGAACTCAAAATTTAAAGTACAAAAACAACACGAGGTCTTCACGTAGTTTAAATTTTTTTTTTTCCTTAGGCCAGAAGTTAGAGGTCATTTAACTTTATCAAGGTCTAGAATTTCATTCTTGAATATAGTTGAAACTAACTCTAATAACTTAGAATGTCCATCAAATTTTTACAAGAGACATGACTTGAAATTACCTGTCATAATAATGAGTATTTATTAAAATGAATTTGGATAGCTTCTTTAATTTTAGATTTATTCTTTGTCTCCAACTTCCAATGTTTTCACATCACTCCCTATCAGATTTGTCTCTCTTCTATTTTTGAAAGCACATGACTTTGCCGTGTTCTAATGAGAGAGTATTATTAGTCTTCCCAGCAGTTTTCTTTCTCTGGAAAACTGGGATATTTTTAAAGAAAATCACCATATTTTAACATCTTAATAGGAATTCTGAAATAGATATTAGGAGTTATAAGACATATTTTCCTAGCATGCTGGATATTTTCTGTGTGTCCTTTCGGATATCCTCTTTACCCTTTATTGTCTTTCAGGTGACCTGGGCCACTGCCCTGAGTGCTAACGTCATTGAGCTTTCTGCTCTCTGACTCTCATCAAATTCCGTCAGTTGGAAGAATCAGTAGGAGATGAGAAAATGAAAGAGAGTAAACCCCAGAGAATTCAAGACTTTTTTTCACTTGTGGTCATAGGTTTATGTGTCCCTCTACTGAAGGTGACATCTCTTTTCAGATGACTTTTCTCATTCGAGTACCCTCTGCAGCTTTAGTGACCACTCCTTTCACCTCCCTCTGCTCTCTCTTGTTGCCAGCATCATGTACTTTACTATCCTTTGTTGCTATCTTTATCTACAACTTTGGAATAATCCATGTATTTAACTTTGATCAATTATCCTGTTTCATGGTCAGTCTTTTATTGATGAAGCCTCATTATGGCAACCACTTAAGAAAACCTGTGATGGATTTAAAAATAAAGTAAAATTAGTTATACGAATATACACAGGTCTTACTTTTACATGCTAACCTAAAAAAGTTGGAAAATATATACATAAACTTGATATTTTAGGTTGAGAAATTATTACAGCTTTTAAATCGAAATCAGGAAAAATAGATACTGGGTTTCTCATGTGTTCATTTTTTGATGGCAAAGTGCCCTGTTTTCATTTGTTGAATATTCAATTTTGTCTTCCAAATATAATTTCCATCTTTTTGTATCTTTCTCTGTGCCTTGAGAGGCTGATACATCATAGTGTCCCATTTGGGATCCTTGCCCTCTGGCTTCTAGTTGAAGTTGGTCAATGGATGGCAATAGCAAGACATGAGAAGGAATGAGAAACAATAGCTTGGGGTATTTATTCTTGTTGCTTCTTCCTTGCTGTTCTTCAGTCTTAAAGACAATAACAGTTCCCAATATTTCTAGATACCAGAAGCTTCACCGTTTTTTTGTGATTTTCTTAGCTCAACCCATACCTTTTTAACCATGTCCTCAATAAACATTATTCAATTGCCAATTTGTGTGTCATCGGTTTCCTGCCAGAATTTTGACCAATTTGGCATTCAACATCTGACTTGTTACAAATTTATATATATAAATAGTGTCTGTATACTATAATAAAGCAATTGTTTTAATTTTTTTATAGTAGCAGAATAGAAAATTTTAAACTTACGAAATGGACACATTTCTATAATCCAGTCATTAAAACAATCTAGAATTTTAACTCTCAAATTTCCTTGAATCTAAAATACAGCTATTTTTAAAAACAACAAACATGAAAAACAGACGAACAAAAATAGTGGGAGCTGAGAGCCTTATATCAAGGGAGTTGAGGCCCAGGGTGTCTGTGTGTCCAGTAAGTTTATAAAGTCCCAAATTATATTTATTGTTAAGATTAAATTGATAATAGTGTCCCCATGCACTAAAAAATAATCTCATTTGGACAATCTGTTATAGGGTCACTCTAGTCATATCACAAAATTGTTTTAATTTGTTAGACAATATGAAAAATATTTTGTATAAATATTTTTATACAAAAATATTAGAGCATTTTCAGGCTAAGGTAGTTGCTAAAGTCAAAAGTTGGATTTGTTCAGGTAAGAAAGCTGCCAGAAAGTTGTTTTAGATCACATAAATTCTCCTTCAACATGTATGAGTCCATAGCTCAGGGTAAAATGTCTGCAAAGATGAATGTTAATATCATTATTCTGTTAATTTCTATTTATTGAAAATAATTCTGCACCTTCTGAGGCATGCAATAAATTGTGATGTCAAAGTCTGTGAGCCACTAACTGTTCATTTCATAAGGAGGTAGATTTTAATGGAAAATTTAAATGTCCGCAGTAAAATTTCTGAGGATACAGTAGAATTGGCAAATGTTTTTAGTGAATATAAAATAATATTGTGTTTGGTATGTGTCTCATATTAAAACATGCAGTGAATTAAAAGCTCAAATGCACTTAAAGAATTGGTCATAAATTTCAACACCACTGTATATGAACTTTGAACTTACTATCTTTTATAGTAAATAATATATATACATACATGTATATATGCATATATATGTATATACATATATAAACAAAAACCCTAACATCCCTCCCATAGAAATGTTTGTCAGTACTTTCTGCCCTTATGAAGATTGTTTGTTAGTGATCATGCCCATAGAGACCATTCGGATTTGCTAAAATTGGACTTAGTGGCCGTTGGTAATAGAATCTGATTTGGAGGAGAGCCAGTGTTCTTGATTTAACTCAGGAATAATTGTGACAAGTACCCTTTACCACATTATATTTAGGAAACACCTTAAAATATTTGAAGGGTGTCAAAATACATCAATCTCTTCAAATGCAAAACTTCTGTCAAGGACTAAGAATGTAATGGTTAAGGAGATGAAGTTCTTGAAGTTATATAAAAAATTGCCTTCACTTGTTCAATTTTTAAAAATCAGTAGGAGTATATCTTTAGATGGAACTTATTAATACATCTTAAAATTAAATACTACCATTGTCCTATTTGAGAAAAGATATTCCATTTCATTTCTGGTAAGTTTTTTTTTTCTCTCATTTTAGATGAATAAAACTAGTCATGACTTTTACAATACATTAAAAAGTTTTAGTTTTTAGGAAGAATCATATAGATGACCTATGCTATGTTAATTCAAAAATAGATTAAAATACCTAATTTAATGGATATGGATAAGTGTGTTGCTTATCAATTTACTGTTTCTAAGCTCCAAATTACTCTTTGCCTGCTCTGTTAAAACAGATTGGGTCTTTTCAATATGTTTTCTTTGCTAGCCAACAATGGAGCTGATTATGGAAGCCTAGAAAAACATTTTTTTTTTTTTTTTTTGCACCTACAGCACCTGGTATTTCTAGGTGGTTTCCCATCCAAGTACTAATCAGGCCTGACCCTGCTTAGCTTCTGAGATCAGATGAGATTAGGCTTGTTCAGGGTAGCATGGCCATAGACCAGAAGGGCAAAATTTTGCTTCCTGGTTCTGGTGTGCTCACTTGGCAAGTCTCTGTAGCATGCACGGCTTCCTCTTGGCTCCTCAGTAGCTACAGCTTCTCCAGTACCTGGTTCCGGCAGTGCATTGTGGCCGGCCACACCTAGTGACCAGCTGTTACCAATGGCACCCTGGTTTGGGCAGTTTTGTAGCAGAGCACTGCCAGCCAGCTTCTCCAGTACTTGAAGCTTCTCTAGTGCTTAGCTTTTGCATTGGCTGGCATCCAACAGAACCTAGAAGCCAGCCACTCCCCTGGAACCTCAATTTGTTTACTTTTATGGCAGAATGCCTCCAGAGAAACCACTCGTGGGCAGTTTTCCTTGGCGCCCTTGAGGGCAGAATTCTGGCAAGTTCTAGAGGGTAAAAATTCACCACTTTTTATTGGCATGGCACCATAGGAACTTCTTTGTCATCTCAGAGTTACAAATGTGCCTTCTCCAAAAGGTCTGAATCTCATCCCCAGAAATGAGGCTTTTCCTTGTAGTGGTAGCCATTCTTTATATCTGCTGTTCCTATATTCTTCAGAGTTCACTTTATTTCTCACTACCATATTCTCTCATTATTTTAATCCCCTATTATATTAAAAATTATTTATATTAAACTTCTGTTCAAATTATTGGGGTGTTTCTATCTCTTAATTGAGTTCGGATGAATGCAATAAGTATCATGTTTTTGTTTTTTTGTTGTTGCTGCTGAACTAGGAAATGACTGGCTAATTGCCCCAGAAATATTTTGATTGTATAAAGTAAGTGAAACTGCTGAGCTGGAAGAACAACCAACTTAGGCAGTGGGATGAATATTCTCTAGAACCACTTTCTATTCTTCTCTCTCTCCTTCACTCTATCCCAGTGGAATAAATTCTGCTGACTACACTATTGTGGGATCCCTTCCACTCTGGCTTCTGGCTTAGTTTAGTTATGGGATTCAGTGGCAGAACAGAGGGCAGGTAGAGAAAAAGGCTGAGATGCTTACTATCCTTATTGTCTCACAGATCTCTAAGGGTTTAGTCATGCCTGTGTTCCTTTTCCTCAGGCCACAGCTTTGGCTGGACAGCACCTCCTCCAAATCTATAGCCCATGTAGCATTCAGGAAATACCAAATGCTGATATGTCAGCAAGTAAGAAAGGCACTTACTCTACTAGTAGGTGGATTGCCTGGTTAATGAGATTCTATTGATGTCATTACATATTGGAGAAAGGAAAAATAAGTCTGGAACTCAGAGAATTCACCAGCCTACCTCTAGCTGCTTCCAAATATGGTAACAAAAATTAACTGGCTGAAATGCTAGCCAAAGGTAAGAGTTACAGCTGATTGGGAAAGGAGAAAAAGATTAACTACAGCCTTGGGTGTAGTTGCTTCACAGGGAATCTAGCTTATGGAGTTACTCTCGAAAGTCACATTATTTTTAGAGACTGGCCAGTCATCACTTCAGAGTTTCGATAACACAGAGAATTCAATGTAAGTCATGAGCAGATTTGAATGCTGCAGTGGGTAGACTATAAAAATCAATGTAGTTGTACTGCTTTGTATTGTTTCAGCCACCTCTGAGTCTAGTTGAAGCTGCAGTAAACATTTTCCAACACTGATCATTTCCCACATCGTGTGTCTCTCCGCTTCTCTGACTGAGGGCTTCTTGTGGCACCATGGGAGCTCGCTAAAGTCACCAGCTGGATAGTGCTGGAATATCTGAGACTGAAATATCTGAGACTGAAAGCTTTCATAATCAACACTCAGTTTGCAAGGGACAAAAGCCATAGGTTAAATATTCCTATCTCTTCACCTTTCTTTAGAACAATTCTGAGGTGCATTCTACATGCTTTCTCTGGTATTTCCAAGAAGATTGATCTTTAATTGCCCATCTCAAAACCTACTCATAAAATCACCTTTCGTTGGCTATTTTCTCTTTCCTCTGTCTCTTTTTTCTGCTCCCTCCCTTGTACTACCTTGATCACTTCCCCAAATCTATCTACTTATAACATAGTTTTAATTTCGGGACTGCTTCTAGGGAAAATCAAACTAACATAGCGCTAGTTTTATAGAAAATATACTGATAGATATGCTGGTTTGAATTCTGTATCTTTATATTACCTCACAAACATAGTATAAGTCCTTCTTTTTGTGTTTTTCTCTGCAATTCATATATCTCATGTCAGATCTCTCCAAAATAGTTAATCAGTGAAAAGTGAAAGAATGTTCAAAGTCCTATTCAGCCACAACTAGAATTTATCTCCCACTAATGGTTATAGTAATCCTGTTGTAACATTTCTTCCTTTCATATAAAAGTAGTAATCTCTTTTGTTTTGGGAACATAATGTTAAAATTGCTCCTTTTAACTTTTAGCACATTACTAAAGAGATCTAGCAAATCACATCCTAAAACCAGTAACTAATCTCTCATAAGCAGAATGGATTTAAAAAGAAAAGTCCATTGCTTTAAATACGGGTCCTTCCAAGGACACATGAACAGATAAAATCAGGCTATGAATGCTGTTTTTCAGTGTAAATATTACTGTTTTCTAATATTCTATTATCTTATAATCAGAAAAATGTAACAGCATAATTGAGGATTTACAAACATCTAATTTTGATAGAAAATTATTATATTGATAATATAAGTAAAAAATCTGCCTTGAACTTTTATATATTCAGTTCTTACATAGTTACTATAACTATGTAAGACAGGTAAGAATAATTTTTTTTAAGAAAATGTGGGGTAATCTGGGATTTATATGTAGCTGTGTAAACAAAATATTTGAAACTTTGCATTCAGTAAGAGACAAATTGGTAGTTATTTTTATATTATGTCTAGAAAAAGACACAAAGTTCTAGAAAACAATGCTCCAACAAATTAATCTTGACTATTTTCCTTACTGGGACTTTGGGAATTATTTCTTGACAGATTTTCATATTTTCTTAATGAATGTAAATTAATAAATAAAATATCCAAAGTGCAATATGAAAATGTCAGAAAGTATTCAAACAACTGTTTAAAAATGCGTCTGCAATGTCAAAATACCATTAAAAATATAAACTGCAAAGAATATGGGATATATTTTTAACAATTACAGGGTACACATAATTAAAGAACTACTGAATCTACAAACTAAAAATCTGAATATCCAGCAAATGTTTTCCTATTCTACAGCTAAAACACTCTGTGTGATTGCTTGCACATTGCCCCCATTTTATATCTTGCATCACTTTTAACATCAATGTCCAGTAACACTTCCTGAAATGATGTTTTATTGCTTCTTGGCCTTTTGGCTAAGATCAAGTGAAATGATGTTTTAATTTCTAGTCTTCTTCTGCTCTGTCCAATATGGTAGTTACTAGTCACTCACGAGCCTTTGAAATGCGGCTAGTGTGACTAAAGCAGTGACTACTTAAAAAGTTTATTAATTGAAATTGAGATTTAAGTGACCACATCTAGCTAATGACTACTATATTGGGAAGCAAAATTTAAAAGTGGAAGCTGATCTCTTTTTAAAAATGAAAATACTCTGAGCCATGAAAATGCAAAGGTTATTTAACTGTTCAGCAAGTTTGAATGCTGAAGAATCACTTAATGGATGTTAAATATGGACCATATGTCTGCAGATTTTACTTTTATGTTTTGTGGTTGGAAGATCAAGTGGGGTTTGAATTCACAGTAAAACTTAATGTACCTTTGTGAATGAATGCAACTGTTTCTTAATTGAACGTGTTGAGATATTGAACTATTTTATTGAACTAATAAAATGGCTAATATTAAGTTAGGCAATATGTCATGGTGCTTCAAGGAAGTGAATGAATAATTTGATTTAATATTGAGTACTTTAGAACAAGAACACATGTATTATAAGGTAAAATGGTCATTATTGCTGATTAAAATGAGCTGGTAAGTTTTACATCTATGTATAAATGTTAAATTCTTCTAAATATGTTTAGTATAAAGATGTTCATCTTTATATATTTATCATATATAAATATAAAATCTTTTTTATATATTTAATACAATTAATCTTTTCAGTAAGGTATTACAGTAGAATTCTTTTTCTATTATAAATCCAAATTAGATATATAGATACGTAGATGCACCTTATCATATTCATCACAAAAAATGAAAGAATTGATGATCCTAGTGGTGTAAGATAATTGTTATTCTCCAGACACAGTAATAGAAGAGCAACATATTAAGGATTTTATATTCTAGTTCTTATTTGGTAATATTAAGTAAATCATTTAAACACTCCTGAAAAGTGCTTGCAAAATGTGAATTAATTAGAAAACAACTAAATTAATTTTAATCCAAGGTTTCAAATGGCATAAAAAAATAAATAAAAAATAATAGTATTGATAAAAATTCTATGTGGTATTTTTCTGTATATGTATGCACAAAGGCAGATTTAATTTTGAGGAAAACATGAGCTATGTAAATAGACTAAGAATATTACAGCAGTGCATTTATTACTTTCTTATATCACAAGAATGCATCTATTTGGTTCCCTTGCTGTAGTACAATATTATCTCATCAGAATAAATTAAGTTTCTTTAGAAGTGCTAATAAATGAAAAATCATTGGCCACCGTGGGAGCCTCCTAGAACATTTTAGCAGTAATCTATTTT
Organism: Pteropus alecto; assembly: GCF_000325575.1. Classification (NCBI taxonomy): domain Eukaryota; kingdom Metazoa; phylum Chordata; class Mammalia; order Chiroptera; family Pteropodidae; genus Pteropus; species Pteropus alecto. The sequence continues at coordinate 3,248,512 of NW_006432227.1, read as the reverse complement.
CCAGTTGTCGTAGTCTGACTATATTTTTTGATGTTTGAGTGCTGATATATTTTAAGCTCACCTCTCTCTTTTCCTTCTGCTCCACATCTAGGAAAGCTGAGATAGCTTGGATACTCCTTCTTTTGGTGCTTGTGAGAATTCAATTAACTCAAGCCCCTGCCCACATGGGAATCCTCACTCTAGGCCTGTACTCTAACAACAATATGAACCCAAGCCAGTAGTCTTTCTCTGTTCTCTCAATCTTTGGACCTACTTGTGTGTCACCCTGCTCTTTCCAGAAAGCTGCATGATGTAAGTAATAAACCTTTTCATACCCCACTTGTGTGTGTGTGTGTGTGTGTGTGTGTGTGTGTGTGTGTGTGTGGTGTCATTGGTATTGACATGTGAACCCATTTTGAATGGGGGTCCATCCTATCTATTCATAGTGGCTACAACAATTGACACAGTAAGTGGGGTGTCTAATGGATGATCATCGCCATTTGGGGGTTCTTCTTCTCTTGTTTAGCTTGCTAACTGACTCTGCTGCCTCTCAAATCAGGTACTTTGAGTAGATTCTTGCTAGTTTGCTTGCACTTTGAGCTCTATTGCTTTGTGCTATATTTGCTGAGTTCTACCCAACTTCTACTATAGGTATTTTTCCCACCTAAGTCAGAAGTTTTGATAACTGACATTTAGAAATAGGAGTACTGGATTGAATCCCTCCATAGAGTGGCCTTGAATATCACATGTCTTAGCCCAGACCTGTCTGTATATCTTAGATGAAATTGTACATCTCAATTCTAGTATACGCCATGACTGAAACTTGACTCAGAGGAAAGACTCTTAATCTGTGATGGTTGCTTGTATGTCTTGAGCTGGTGTGGGCTGTCATTCTACAAAACACTCACACAAAAAAACTTCTATTAAGTATGATGTATGAGTCCATCAGATGATTGCTTCTGAGGAAGAAAAACAGTCACTAAATGGATTACCAAGGTCCACATTCCTAAAAGCAGATGACCCACTAAGATCCTACAAAATAACTTTGTATTACTGTTGCTACCTATGCCTTTTCACCACAAATAAAATTTATTGAGGATTTATAACACTCCTATTGTAGAACCAATGGGTTAATTCAATCATTCCCATGGAAGAGGTGTTTAATGTTGATGATACTAATTTGAGGCTATACGGAGGAAGACACTTATAAATATGAACAGAGTAATATAGAGAGAAAGAAAGAAAGAAAGAAAGAAAGAAAGAAAGAAAGAAAGAAAGAAAGAAAGAAAGAAAGAAAGAAAGAAAGAAAGAAAGAAAGAAAGAAAGAAAGAAAGAAAGAAAGAAAGAAAGAAGGAAAGAAAGAAGAGAGAAGAAGAAAGAAAAAAGAGAGGGAGGGAGGGAGGGAGAAATAAATTAATTTGACCTAATTGGAAATCCAAGATTTACTAAAATAATTTGTACAAGAAATATAAAAGCACAGATTAGTTTTTGCACCGCTAACTCACAGATGCTGATGTAACTTTAGTATCTGCTGAGACACACAATTGCCAAGTCTTCATGCCTTTACTCAACAGGGCCTCAAATATTATTTATACTTGGAAAGCAGACTAAATTTAAACAAGTTGCCACTATAATCTTAGGTAAATTACTGAACATAAAATAGAAAACAAATAGACCTGCTTCACCTTAACTATTATAACTATTACCATGACTAAATTCCCTATAGTCATAGCACCTATGCCCTAAAATATCTCATAGCACATATAAGCACTCTATCCAATGAGTAAAAAATTAAAGTTAAAATAAGTCTTGGGCAATTGCAAATTGACTTGACAAAATAAGACCCCCATGGATCCTCCCCCACAGCAAAAATTGTTATACAACTCAATGTAAATTCTATCAGGATTGAAACTCATTATATAAGACCTTCTCCTTCAGAGAAGGAGTTGTTATTCCTACTACTTTTTCATTTATAATCCAATCTGGCCTGTTTATGCTTAGAAAGAATCAATGACACCTCATAATGATTACCACGACCATAATCCCACTTAAAGCCATGATCCCATCCATTGAGATTTCCATAAATAATATTACTGAAACTACTGACTTATCCATCAGTAACAGGTAAATATTTTGCTGTTACAGTTGAGGCTAATATAGTCTCTTCAATACCAATTTCAACATCTTTTCAGATAAATAGATAGCATGTATTTTTATCATGGCTATCATGAGGTACCCCAGTAGCTTTGACAGCTCACGCAATCTTTGCAGGCAAGATCTTCACCACGTCCAATTCTATTTAACAGTGTAGGTATAACCTTGCAGTGATTACATCCTCTTCTGAGGAAATTCATTTGACATACTCATTCAGGACACAAAAATACTCATGAAGTGGCTCACAAAAAAAGAGATGGGCATTTCCTTACACACAGCAAAGATTCATCACCTCATTTAAATTTCTGAAAACTATGTGATAAACTAAGGGTTACTCTATATCAAGAAACAGTTATTAAACCTCACAACATCCACACTATTAAAACAAGAGAAGCATCTTTTAGTATTTGGTGGGGGGAGGTCCTAGAGGCAAAATATTTCTCATTTACAAATTTCACTTAAGACCTTTTATTCTATTACTTGTAAATTAGACTATCTTGGATTAGACTCCCTTCAACAAAATGTGCTAGTATCTGTACAAATTTCAATTTAACAGACACTTCCATTAGTGAAACAGAGACTCCTTCTCTGTAGAGGTTATAGAGACTTGGTCTCATGGTTCTTAGAATCTTTAGTCTTTAAGTTTTTTGCCAGAAGTTGCCCATGAGTTTCTAATACAAGAAACTGCCCCCTCTTGGCCTTACAATATATGTCACGAAAGTGACAATTCCTGACCTTTCATACCACTATGCATTGGATCATGGAAGTAGCAACCCGCAAACTTGGCACAGCAATCAAAGCCCCTTTGGTTCAGGATGAAGGTAAACATGCACCTTCTTGCTTATTCCACCTCCAAGAGTAAGTATCTCCTCTATTTTTGACAGATGTCATATTGCTGGAGTATGTCACTCCTTTCCCAGACTTCTTGGTTATCTTAAGAGCCCCGTAGGATCATCTGATTAAACAGAGAATGGAATTTATGTAATTTACAGATGGCATCACCATCATTGCAAATAATAGAGCTTAGTGGGAAGTTGCTGTTTTCCACCTACTAACCAGGAAATTCTAATAAAAAATGAGACCCAAGGGTCATCACAATTAATTAAACTTCAGGCAGTCATCTTAGCACTGCATACTCTGGCCAACCATCAGCCCCATCTGCATATTTTTACAGACTTTTGGGCCATTGCCAATTATGGTGGAATGAAGGACATATAAAGATGAAATGATGAGTAGATATGTAATGAATTAGAATGTTAACAATATAATATAAGTAGCAAATATAATGTTTACTGTAAAATACTTTTAATATTGCTATATGTTTGAAAATTTTACAATAAAATGTGTAGAAAAAAGTTTAAAAACCATAAAAAAGGAGAAGGAAAAAATGTAGACTAAAGAAATAAAACGACCTCTTGTGATGCTTTCATTTTAACAGAAGCCTGGTTTATAAGAAAAAAACTATAAAGGAAATTTTTGAGAATTTTGGGAATATTTAAATGTGGAATGAGATTTAAATGATACCATTTATAGACATTTTACATGTAATAATGGTATCACTTTTGGTAGGAAACACACTTATACTAAGGAGTTACATAACTAGAGTGAAGTTTTATGATATGTACAATATACAAAAAAAAAATCAAATGGTTCAGCAATGCAATTACGGAAGTAAACAAAAGATACAGACAGATAAATATAAATGGATAGAATCTATAAATAACCCCCAAATATAACCCCCCAAATGACAACTGTTTAAACCTATGTGGTAAATTAAGAATTATGATCATTCCATCTCTTCTAAACTTTTCTGACTCTTTTTTCTTAAAAGAAGAAACTACAAGAAGAAGTGATCTGGTTCAATGATTGATTAGAAATGAAAACTCAGATGCTAGAAACTAGTACTTGAATAATTTTACATTGACCTTAATGTGGGATATTTTAGATTAAAATGCTTTGTATCTATCATTTTTTTGCAATTGTGTTTTTCTTCTCACTTTCAGATTGTGGGAATCAATTCTGATAGAGACTTTAATATGTAATGGGTATATTTTGTCTTCTTTTATTCATGTCTTCTGACTCTTACATTTGTCTTACATTCACCCTCCTGTATTGTCCTCTACATAGAAAATGATCATTTTCTCTTCTTAATTTCATTCAAAGAAATTCACTTGCTGCTTTGACCACAAGATGTCCCCTGCCACCAGCTACTTCAGTGAATTGCAATGTAAACTGTTAGTAACGCTGTGTTCATTAACATGATATTTAAAGGATCCTATATGTTGATTAAAAGCAGAGCCTAAAGAGACTTTCTTCTGAAATGAAATTAATTGTTTAGAAAATACCTACCACTATACAAACAAGCAAACAAAATAGAATTAATTTAATTTAATTTGCTTGTAGATAAATCTCCATGAATTTGATATGAGAAGTCTTACTAGTAGTCAATGTTATGCTCATCTGTGAGTTGGTGAAAAGAACAAGGAAAGTAGCTATGTGTGTATGGCGTGATATTTGTCGTGTCAGCATTCTATAATGTAAAAACTCCAAACCATTATTTCTTCTTTGCCTTTATGGTATTCGTTAGGGACTGAATGTTTATGTTCCCCCAAAATTTATATGTTGAAACCCTAACCACAAACGATGGTATTTGGAGGTGGGAAGTTTGGGAAATAATTTGATTTAAGTGAAGTTATGAATGTGGAGGCCACGCAATGGGATTAGTGTCCTTAAAGAAGCAGTAGAGACACCAGAGCTTCTCTCTGTCATGTGAGGATACAATGAAAAGACTGTTTAAGCTGCCTAGTCTACATTATTTGGTTATAGCTGAGCAGGTTAAGCAATATTCTATCTCCTAGGAGAACACAAATAGTTCTAAAAGGCATTCTCATCGCTAATAATTCACTATAGATTAACAAACTATTTTCATTTTAAAAAATAAGACTCTTAAGAAACAAATTAAGAAAATATTTTTTTAAGTCTGATTTTGAAATATTGCCTCTCAAAACTCACCCTTCTCTATGCACTTTTTGCTGCTAGTACAGGGACTCTGCCAATGCATGTCTTCATTGTCAGCTGACCATCACTTCAGTTCTTCCAAAAGCAATACCCAGGGGTATATTGGCATTCCGGAAGAGGAATAAACCACAGGTTTCTTTATGTTTCCCTGCTTGATCGTGTCAACACCACTTCTGCAAAGACTCTATCAGTGGATTCCAGCTAAAACTGATTCCACATTACTATAACCAGCGCCATGAAATCTTCTCAGAGGAATCAACATCAACTGATGGCTGCCCCAGTCCCAAAGTTTGAATCCCAGCTGCTAAAAGATCAAGTCCTGCAGTGTTGTAGAAGCCCTCCATCAGACAAGCAGAGTAACACAGGAGCTTGAGGTGGTATGCTGGGAGTGTGTATGAAAAATGTCTTCTGCAGCTTCAGCTGGACCACAAAAATATAGGACAGGTCATCCACATTGACTTTTTCAGTCCACCCATTGCCTCATTTAAGTCTGCCTAAGCCCTACGCTGTCTCATTTGTTATGGATGCTTTATGGTAATGGTTAAACATAATATAAAAAAATGATGTAACACCAGAAGTAAAGTAGAACGAGCTATATTCCCTGATGTAGCTATTACTCTCAAGGCTGTAGCTAATATGAACCTTCTTTCTCTAGTAACCTTCATGCTGGGTTAGCACTTCGGCTGGTTAGTTTCCTCGTTCAGGAGAGAGTGCAGACATGGATCTCCGAAGGTTCTAACCACCTGCTTACTTAACCTTTGTCAGGCCATGGTCACTGCAACTGCCAGCTGACTGTTGTCACCAAGTTCAGATTTATTCTTCCCTGTCTCATAATGTAGCAATATCTCTAGCACCTCATTTTATTCCAGGCAGTTCACTCGTTAGTTAGAGTCATGCCTTTCCTTTCCTACTGATCCATCTGCATTCAGAGCCCAAAACGAACTGATAATACTCATAGTATTTGTTCATGGAAGTATTTGGTTCCTCTACCTCATAGAGAAACCAGGATCATTAATCCCTCACAGACTAAAAAGGATGGGAAATACAAAGTTTTCAATTGGTCACTGAAAGTGATGGTAATAGAAGGCAATCCTATGATCACGCCTTGATTTCTGGATATAAGCCTTCTACCTATTGACCTCTCAGCAAGATATAATCACCATTGGTTCAACATCTATACCATATCATGTCTAACATACTACTCTAATAGCACATGTTTTATACCCTATCTAGTGATTTAGCTGAACTTTTAAGAGAACCTCCCAGAGCTCTACTGGACACGCACAGTGCTACTTTGGCAGTGCGTTATCATCCGGTTCTGAGTCTCTGTTCCTCAGGGGCTTTCATCTAACTTTCAAAATTTAATAGTCCTAACTTTATCCATTTGTTCCTGGTAGCAGTTTCCTGCAAATACTGTTTCTCTGATATTTTAGCGCCCACCACTTTTTATTCCCCCTTTCAATCCTCCATTACATGTTTAAATAATCCTTTTCTGGATTTTGTCAAAATAACTGGTGCACTTTCTGTCTTTCTGACTGGTGCTGGAGGGAGGGGAAGAGGCTGAAGAAAAAGAAAATTTGTCAGAATAATTGGAAGTATATCAGGGCAGTAGGTTAAATTGAAATCCAATTAGCCAAGAATTTTCCTGAAGTCCATGAAAATATGGTACCTTGCTGGATGTTGTCATTAGAAGATAGGTATTAGCAGAAGGAACAGAGAAAAAAAACAATATAGAAATTCAACTCTTGAAAAGGTCATTTTTCGGTGGACCAAAGGAACAATGGAGAAATAGCTTGGGAACTCAAAAGGACTCTGCTAGATGATGTGGTCCAGAATAGACTTTATGGGAAGTACAAATAAACCGTCTTTAATGGGAGTTATACCAACCAGATGCATTTGTAACTGGGTGACAGAATTATTGGTGGCCCCAATGATCAGGAGTCGCTACTGTAAGTTAATGACAAAAGACCAGGAATACTACATGTCCTGTAATACAGGGGATTGTCCAGGACAAGAAAAATCTGTCTCTCTCCAAAGGCCATTAGCAATCCTAATGAGAAACACTATCTCAGATACTATTTTTAGTATTTTTCCTATTGACATATTTTTTAAATCACTTTCTTGCATTTTATCTTATACGCCATATGGCTCAGGTAATACTTTAGTAAATGAAACATTTAACTAATGAGTCTAAAAATATCAGCTGAATAAATCATAAGCATCAAACTCATGAATTGTGTAATATATAACTTTCAAATTGTACAAGTACTTTCTATTAATCTTATTCAATTTGGAAAGGCACAGATATTCTCAAGATTTCAAAATTATTTATGTCAAAACAGTACTAAATATATGCAGATTTTCTCAGTGGAATCAAGCAGTTTTGTAAATGTTTTGCTTTTGAAATAGTGTAAGATTTTGAGTTCATTTCTTCACAAATTTCCCACTTATCATTCTTTCCTTCATAAATATTTAGATGAAGTAGTCAGAATATAAACCTCTTAGTACAAAGAAGAACTGAAAGACAAAAATGTAGATTATCTATGGCAGGAAAGAAAATGGTGCTGAAGCCAAGCTACTACCTGGTAATGCCAGAATTAAAATATCCTATGGTTTGTATCTGATCCAGTTGTGAATGTGAGGACTTTGCATACAGATTTGAAATAAGTAAATAGCACAGGAGCAGAAAATTCAGAGCAAACAATATCTAATTTTAAAATACGTGCCTATATTAAATGCAATCTTGTGTATAGGAGAAAAATCTCTCATCCCAAACTTTGTAGAACTAAACTGTTTGCCTGATGTAATTTATAGCTTCCTCTGAAGAGTAGAAAGCATTTCTATTAAAATGCTCAAGTGTTTTTTTTTTTTTTTATGATTTTAAAGAGATTAAGAATTCATTCTAGGAAATAAGAATTACCTACCTAGCTGACAGATCATCCATCCTTATTATCTTTAAGGAGCTATTTCTCTTTCACATTTGTTGTTTGTGTGTATTGTTTTTGTATATAAATGCCTCTATGAATAGTAAAAACCTTTGAAATGGCTTTTTTAAGTATCTCTTCCCTTTGGCAATTTGCAATAATACTTGAACAAGTATAGTCAAGTTAATGTAAATGAAGATAATTATGAGCAGAAACAGCGCTTTCGTGTTGAAATAGTAATAAATATCAAGCATTGAGGGTTACTGACTTCTAAGCAGCCACACCGAAATTTTCTGGCTATTTTATAATGAGATAGGAATTCCCACCTGGAGTTATGGAGATTGGCTGAACACATGATACCTAATACCAGATGAATCAACAGCAGTTTATTAATCACATATACTCATAACTCGTGAGAGAATGGCATAGCAAGCCACACAAGGCAACAGGGGAGTTGCACTTAGCAACCTAGTGAAGAAGCAGGAGCCATGGGAGGCAGGCTTGTAGTATGGAGGGGGCGGAGGGACTCCTGGTCTCACAGGGGAATGTGATTGGCTTGCTTGAATAAATCTGAGGATGGCAGGGAAAAGAAACTTGCTACTGACAGAGGAGTCTGTGAGAGGTCCAAAATGAAGAAAAGTGAATTTAGAAGCCAAATAGATCCAGAGCATAGCTTGAGTTGCCCCACCTGGACGTCCCTGCTGCCTTTCGCTGGTTCGAAACACTGGAGGTGAACTTAGAACACTTTGAGAAAAGTGCTTCTAAATCAAAGTCCACGATGTACGCGGCTTTTGCTGGGGTTTCTGCTTGCCCAAGCACAGGAGGTTCAAAAATAGAAAGTGACCTCTCATAAACCTAATTTATATCCATATGTGAAGTAATTTTATAAAGTTCTTCTTTGTAGGTGAAATCATTGAGTAATAAACTATTCAAACTCTCTTAACCTGAAATAAATTTCAGATAATTCAATGTGATATTGAAGCATAACTTAAATGTATTTAAATTCCAGTTATAACTGCACCAATAATATAGTAGTTTATAAAATAAAATTTTGGACTTAAGTTATAGAAAAACAGTGCATTTAAAATGTTGCTTTTAAAAATAATTATTAATCTCCACTATGAAAAAAATATTACCTGAACTTTAGGTAGTTTAGATAAAAATTGTATATTTAGAAGAATATATTTCCAATCCATCAAAAAATATTTTCAAAGAAATTTTAAGATAGAAATATAAACTCTTATAATATGCATAATTGCATAACTCTTAAAAAGTATTTTAAGCTTTTTATATGCATTCATACTTTCAGAACTGTTAAGTGGGAGAAATTTCATTATACTGAATAAGTACTTAACCATTTCTATGGAAATATGAACCACAGCAAAACATAAAATCTCAAGAGCCTTGAACATAAGATAATAAGTAGAGAAATCTGGAGAATACATAATATAATTTTCTCTACCCTGTTCAATATTCATTTTTTTAAGTTTAACAGATTTTACCCCCTCAACATTTATCTTTTTTTTTTTTTAATCTTTATCTCATATGCAACTTAGTTTAGGATTCTATCTATTCCATCATGATCCTAGCCTGCCTTCATCCTTTGGGACAGATTTTCCTCAGTCTAAAAACACAAATAGATCATGTTACTTCTCTTCAAATTCTTCAATAAATTTTAATATCCTTCAAATTCAAAGGCATTAATCAAAGGTATGTCCTTGGAGATCTGGCACACATTGAATTTTCCTGTCTCATTCTATTAATGTGTCATTCATCTATCCCTTCATCTATTCATCCAGCCATTCATATTTATAGACCGCTAATGATTGGTCACACATTGTTATAAGGCTAGAGGTGATATAGCATGGCTCTTGCTCTTGTGTAAATGTCGTTTATCAGTGGGTAAAATACAATGAAAACAAAAACAAATTTTAAAAGATAATTTTAGAGAATGATATAAATCTTTAAATGTAATGTAGTGACACAATTTTTTTGGCACTGGGATTTGGTCACCTCACACCAAAACAGGACAGTCAGGACTGGTGCTTCCCTCACTAATGCATTTCCTAAATATTTAGTAACGGGAGGGTTTTCTGACCCTCCCAGGAGGTATGCATAGGAGATACCAAAGCAGCTTGTAAATAACAGACCCAATAAAATGTTTCCATCTCCCTGAGCCTTTAGATTCCTTTTTCTGCAGCATGCCAAAGATGTCACCTTTTGACATTTTCTTGTAATTTTCAATCATCAATTTTATTTTAAAATATGTGTGCACTGCATTGAGTACCAACACAGATGCGACCAAGAAACCCAGCAGGCAAAGCGTTCAGTATATGACTTGGAGTAGGTAGACTACTATTTTTCATAGCGAAGAAAAAAACAAAGGATAGGAAAAAAGAAAGACATTATTCCTAATTACTGTTCTGAAACGTGAATGATAAAAATGAAGGAAATTAACCGTAGGCCACTAGTTAGTCAAGGTTACAACTAACCAGAGTACTGAATAGTAACTCCATGCCCAGGTGTATGAATCTAAATCTAAATCTAAAATCTAGGTGATTGCATCCATATTAAAGAAATTGGCTCTACTAAGACTAATATTTCTTCTTACTCAGTTTAATACCCTTAAAATTGATTCTCACATAAGCTCTTCAGAATCCTACTAATATAAATTAGAGTGGGCTTAGCCTTTCAGTGTATAGGCTATCTCTTTATAGAATAAATCTTGAATATTAATGTTTAAGATTATGTTGGAATCTAATTCATTTTGTACTTATAGGCAATAAGATGTGGTGGTGAAGGGAGGAGAGTCTGGAGGAAAATCGATATCCAATTTTGATAAAAAAGTTTTTGAAAATATTTTTTATAGCACATGGAGGGCTGTTTCCCTCAGATGTGGTGGGGTGGGGCTGTCTCCCCTGAAAGGTATTCAGAGGAATTTCAGGATTCAAAATTTTCAGTCTCATTCACAAGCACCCAAATTACCTTCTCCAATGACACAAAGTTCCAATCTCTTTTTTTTTTGTTTTATGTAAATGGATAGATAATGGTATAAGAGACGTGCTTCAGAATAACACTGATTTTGTTTTTCAATTACAGCTGACAGTCAATATTACTTTATATTAGTTTCAGCATATAGCATAGTGGTTAGACATTTATATAATTTCTGAAGTGATACTCCAATTAGTCTAGTATCCACCTGCAGGCTTGTTGAAATAGATAATAATATAGATATGTTATTATTCAATAATATAGCAGATTGAAAGGGGATTTGCAAGTAAGAAACTGAAACAATGAATGAAGAATTGTCATCAAGAATTTTGTGGTGAAGGGCAATGATATCATATTCTATTTATTTTAAAGTAGAAGAGATTTGAACACACATTTACTTCAAGAGAAACTTGCTAATATAAAAAAGGAAAAGTTAAAGATGTAGGAAAAAGAAAGTCTAAGAGAGGAGATGGAATAGAAGTTTAAGCACAGATGGTAGAATTAACATCCAAGAAAGGCAGGGACAGAGCAGAGACATCTAAGTTGGCTTCAAGTAGAAATAAGATTAAAACTGTTAGGTCAGTATGTCCAAGGAGCTCATAAGAGAGAACCTCAATGTTTCTCTGAAAAGAGAAAATTAGTCTGTATAAAGTAAGACAAGGTAATTTATTAGATATTGTATAAAACAGTGGTAAATGTCAATCTACATGAATTTTCGAAATCTAATAGTCACATGTAGCTTAACGACTAGGGTACATTCTGAGAAATGTGTTGTTAGGTGATTTTGTTGTTGTGCAAACACCATAGAGTGCACTTACACAAACCTGGATGGTGTAGCCTACTGCCCCTAGACTGTCAACCTATACAGCATGTTACTGTGGCGAATTCTGTAGGCAACTGTAATGCATTGTGCTGTAACATAATGATGGATACCACATCACCAGGTGTAATGCAGGAGCTCTAGGCCAAGAACCTGCACCTAGGCCTTAGATATTCCAAAAAAAAAAAAACACCAGGTGGACCAGGAGAGTGAGATATGCCATTTATTACTCACAGTATGAGGCTTCAGCACTTGGTCGGTTGAAGCTGCAGGAAAAGGCAGCCAGCCAAAAGCAGGCATTGTTTCATATGAGAGCAGAGGGGAGGGACATTACCTCATCTTGGGGAATAAGAGTCTTCCTCCGTAGAGGAGAGCCGAACATCCTGCTTAGCTAGTGTTGGGGAGGACTGGACCAACCATGTCCTCGAGTGGGGAAATAATGTCCATGGGAATGGCCGAAGGGGCAGATGGTGCCCATAGGAGCAACAGGAAGTGTCCCTGGGGGCAAGCACAGCCCGGAGAATGCTTTGTTCATTGTCCTCCTTGAGACTGCTGACCCTCAAGCAGTCCTCTGCCTCCCGTGTCCTTGGAGGGGCTATGTTTGAATTAACCCTACACTGGGAGATAGAAAATTTTCAGCTCCATTATAATCTTATGGAACCACCATTTTATGTGCAGTCCGTAGTTGACCAAAACATCATTATGCAGTCGTGATTGTATTTATCCCAACTACCTACATTTCACCTAGACAACAAATAATGAAGCAAAATTGACTATTATCAAGTCTTTTCTATGTGTACTTATTATATGAAAGCATAAAAATAGTAGCAACTTTAGCATCTAAAGTCGTTATATTTTGCATCTTATTTTTAAAATGCTATGATTAGTCTGACTCCAATAAGAGCATCTAATTAAGTTTACATCATAAAAATGTTGATATTGCAAAGGCAATAAAATGTATGGAAAATATTAATGTCAATGATCACTTTGCCTGCATTTTCCTGTAATTATAAATCAGTTTAATTGCTGAATAAACACAAATAATCTATACCTCAATCTTAAAAAGACACTTTAACTTTACAAGATAGATTTGTAAGTAGTTTAAATGACATAAAAACAAGGCTTTTATTCACTATTCTTTTCCACAAATATTTCAGGTGCTGTATTTGCCAAATAGACATAGAAATAATGTGTTTTTATTTTAATTTCTCATCTAACAGATATTTTTTGTTTGTTTGAAAGCCAGATGTTAAGAATATGTTTTTCTATAATTGTTCAAAATCTTACTTTTTAAAAAAAATTTATGTTAATCTTTGAATACTAAACACAATTTAAGCTAAAATAGGCAGCTGTTTTTAAAAAAAATAAAAATAAAAATAAAAACCTCCTAGGGCACATTATTAAGAAATGTGGCAGGAAAAATATGAGTGGAATATGCCTTTGTTATAGATTTTTCTATTGATGCCTAAACTAGCTACAAGTAGTTTGGAAATTTGAAAATCTTTTTTTCTCTTCTGTCACAGGCATTGGCACATCATTGTATTTCCTACTTATCATTACTATTTTCTTCATATAGAATAAGGAGATGTGAGATATCTGATATTCAATATTCTCGTAAAGCAGCAAGTGTATATTATTTAACTAAGTCCTTATCTGATCACTCATCCCAAAAAGAAAATAATTCATATATACCTGAGTATATTCAAGAGCAAGGCTATATCTCAAACATTTCACTAAGAATAAATCCTTTCATCTGCAAGTGGCCTTTCTTCTAACTTTTTTCTTAGTCAAATAATCACAAGCAGGAATATTTCCTGGTGAAAAAAAATCAAAGAAATATTTTTGGAAGTTTTCTCAATGGAAAAATATATGCTTTACATTTGTAAAAGTTAAAGTAAAATATCAGACATGGCCTTTGATTTCAAGAAGGTGAAAATCTATCAGGAGAAACAACATATTTATACCTAATGTAACAAAAATAATTATTGTAGTATATGAGCCCAAATAGTTTTCACTAAGAGAATGTAAGATAGTTATCCTAGGCTCTGAAGACCTCACAAATATTCTAGACACAGGCAATATAGTAGATTTACTCAAGAAGAAAACTAGTTACTCTTTTACCAAATTCAATCTTTTCCTAATCTTTGTACAGAGGATAATGAATTAACGCAAGTATATCGGAGGCCCAGGCTCTCTTGTTTTCACTTGGCCAGCCAAAAGTATCCTGTTCTCCTATGACACATGACAAACACAACTCTGCTTTCAATGGAGAGATTTTAAAGTGTCAGAATGACTGTACTCATACTCAAAGACTCAGAATAGGGTTCTAAATGACTTATGTCCTCTTGGCTTTTAAGCAACAATCTATTTGATGTATTCAATCAAGGAACCTGAAAATCGGATTGCTCAGTAATTTATTTTTATCCTAATCATGTGATAATTAGGATGACTGCCACTCACATGGATCTGAACCTCAATAAGTTAGGTTATGTTTTACACCATGCTGAGTGTTGAATATATATTTCTATAGAGACAGTTCTCCATGTCTACACCCTTTCCAGAGTCTGATTTGCTTAGGGTACATGTATTAGTCTGCTAAGACTGCCATAAGAAATACCAGAAAATGAGTGGCTTAAACAACAGAAATGTACTTTCTCATACTTCCGGAGACTGGAAGTCTAAGTTCAAAGTGAATTCCAGTGCCAAGCAGCAGCTCAAAAGGCACCAGGGACATATGGGGAAGAACTGAGTTTTCTGGCTTCAGGACGAGGGCTGGAGGAGAAGCTTTCTCCCAGAAGAAGTGCTAGCAGAGGCCACTTGTCCCTTGTCGAGATCTCCCCTAACCCAGGGTGCAGACACCATACCTGAGCTCCATCAACCTGGCTAACACTGGTCACCTGCCCTGATGATTCCCTGAAGCCCTGCCTTACCCAATTTGTGGGTCCAACCAAGCTGCTTCCAGTGTCTTTTCCATTAAAGTGGCCTGCCTTGGCTCATGCTTCAGACTTTCTTAAAATCTCTCAAATGGTCACAAAATCTAAACAAGCAGCATCTGGCCTCGGTGTGCTCTTGCTAAGCAGCCTCAAGCCTGGCAGCCTCAGTTCATGGCTTAGTCTCTCGAGGTATATCCAAGTTGACTGTAGGTTATGACCATCTTCAGATTGCTTAGTGGCTCTCTTGGGTGGCCCCAGGGCAGGGTACAGGCTGTGATTCAACTTGGCCTGAGGCGAGGCCTTTCTCAGGAGGATCTATGCTGCATACTTGATAGCCAACTTCAGTCAAAGCCAGAGCACTACCTAGGGCCACATTTAAGGACGAGATACCCAAAGGGCAGACTGGGAAGGCACTAGAATCCTGCTAAAGTGAATCCTTCTTCCTAGGATCAGCCCCTGCACAATAGCTCCTTTACTGTAGTCACCAGCCAGTCCTCACAACCAATCAGCCTGAGGGTCAATTCCTCCCATTGATGTGGAAGCAGCAACCAAGGATCAGCTACAAGAGGATACACACAACCCACACAAGGAACATGCTTAGAGCACCTGGCTCAGGTAACCAGGGAGATTGTGTCACTCTACTAAGGTCACTCTACTAAGACCAGGAGGCATAGCAGCCCTACCTAATACATAGAAACAAACACAAGTAGGTAGCCAAAATGGGAAGACAAAGAGACATGTCCCAAATGAAAACAGAACAAAACCCCAGAAAAAGAACTAAACAGAACTGAGACAAGCAATCTAACAGATGAAGAGTTCAAAACATTGGTTATAGGGATGATCAACAATATCAGTGAAAATTTCAATAAAGAGATAGGAAACATAAAAATGGAGATAGAAAAGATAAAAAAGAACCAATCAGAAATCAAAAAATGAGGATAGTTTAAGGGGCCTCTGGGACAACATCAAGCATACCAACATTCACATCCAGGGGAATCAGAAGGAGAAGAGAGAGCAAGAATTGAAAACTTATTTGAAGAAATAATGACAGAAAACTTCCTTAACCTTGTGAAGGAAATAGACATACAACTGAAGAGCTCAGAGAGTCCCAAAAAAGATGAACTCAAAGAGGCCCACGCTAAGACATATCATCATTAAAATGTCGAAGGTTAAAGACAAAGAGAAAATCTTAAAAGCAGCAAGAAAAAAAGCAGTTAGTTTCCTACAAGATAATTCCCAAAAGACTGTCAGTTCTCAAGAGAAACTTTACAAGCCAGAAGGGATTGGCATGAAATATTCAAAGTGATGAAAAGTAAGGACCTAGAACCAAAATTACTCTACCCAGCAAAGATATTGTTTAGAATAGAAGGACAGATAAAGAGCTTCGTAGACAAGAAAAAGCTAAAGGAGTTCTTCAATACCAAGGCAGTATTACAGGAAATACTGGAGGAACATTTTTAAGAAAAAGAAAAAAGATAAAAAGATAAAAAATATGAAAAATAAAATGGCAATAAGTACATATCTATCAACAACTACTTTAAACATAAATGGACTATTTGCTCCAATCAAAAGATAGGGTGGCTCAATGGATAAGAAAACAAGATTCTTACAAACGCTGCCTAATAGAGAATCACTTCAGGGTGAAATACTCACACAGGCTGAAAGTAAAGGGATGGGAAAAGATGCTTCATGAAAATGGAAACAAACAAACAAAAAAACTGAGGTAGCAATACTTATACAAAATTAACTTTAAAAAAAAAAATAGACTGTTAAAAAAGGCTATAACAAGAGATAAAGAAGGACCCAGTAATCCCCCTTCCAGATATTTATCCGAAGAAACCTGAAACATTATTTTGAAGGGACATGTGAATTCATATGTTCATTGCAACATTATTTACAATAGCCAAGATATGGTGGCTATCAATGGATGAAGAGATAAAGAATAGGTGGTACATATATGCAGTGAAATATTACTCAGCCATAAAAAAAAGAGAATGAAACCTTGCCATCTGCAACAACATCGATGGGCCTAGAGTATACTGTGCTGAGTGGAATAAGTCACACAGAGAAAGCCAAATGCCATATGATTTTCACTTACATGTAGAATCTAAAGAACAACAACAAAAACAAACAAAACAGAAACAAATTCATAGATACAGAGAACATTTTGATGATTGCCAGATAGGAGGGGGTATAAGGGATGAGTGAAAAAGGAGAAGGGATTAAGAGGTAAAATTGGTAGCTAACAAAACAATTATGAGAATATAATATACTTTATATAGTCAGTAACATTGTAATAACTATGTACGGTGTCAGATGGGTACTAGATTTATTGGTGCAATCACTTTGTAAGTTCTATAAATGTCTAATCACTATGTTGTACACCTGAAACAAATATAATATTGTATGCCAACTGTAATTGAAAAATAAAAAAGTATTTTAAAAAATGTAGTGATATGGAAAATAATTTCCTAAAGTTGGAAAAAAAAAAAAAAAAGGCTAGAGTTGTTAGGAACTGTAGACTAGAGTTTCCAGAACTGATTTGCAGACCGAATCACAAAAGCAGTAAGCAAGTATAAGTGAGGATTCCTTCTGATCTTTCACCATTAGTGAACACGGACTTTCCTAATGTTACATCTAAGGACTGAGAGAAATCTCTTTGTACCTGTTTGTCTGGACACATTGAAAAATAGAGAACAAAGGGGATTAGCTGAGAAGATCACACGAAGCCAAAGTCATGATTAGTCTAAATAATTTTAAGAACAGAAAATGGCATTCTAAGTCAGGATACATGGAAAACAAAGCAAAACAAACAGCTAAATATTTGTTCTGCAAACAAAACACCCAAAGGGAACAAACACTAAGCTAAAGATAACCCATGAATCATCCTGGTGTTTTTGTTTTTGTTTTTGTTTTTTGCTATCGAACAAATAATAATATTCATAATTTAAAGATAGATGAGTAGATGGTTATTAGATAGAGAAATAGACAGTAGATAGGTAGAAAACAATTTTATTTAGCCTTTTTGTGTTATCTCCTATTCATGTAGTGTTTCAACTCTGGTGAAAAAGAGATGCATGAGAGATCAAAATAATTTATTTAGCATCTTTTTATGATCAAATATGATCAGTGAAGTATTTGTTTTCAGGACAATTTGAAAATGTGCCAATCTTATGGTATTCTGTAGAGCACAATTCTATGTAAATATTTGCATTACAGGAAGACTTTGGAAAGATATGAGAATAATGATAATATGATAATATATAATGTGATATAACTAATATAATATAATCTCACGTAATATCTTATACCACATTATACACCACAGTATGATTCTTATAGGTACTTAGGTAGATATGGTATTTCTCTCATCCTTGTAGAGTCACAAGACATAAAAACTATTCATACTGATATTTGTGGCCCTGCAATCTATTCATTATACTATTTAAAAAAATATATTTATAGTCTTTGAATATAAAAAGTAATATAGCCCTTGGAATAGCCTTAAGGAAGTGTTATTCAAATCTCATTACCTTTTGTGGGTAGACTAATTCTTAATGTCTAATCTATCTATCTAATATCTAAAAGGTGTGTAGATTAATTCTTAATATCTAATCTAAAGTTTTTATTTTTTACCTTCTGGTTAATTGTTCCTTGTTCTCCTCTCTTTTCTGTTGTTCTCCTTTCTTTTCTGCCTACTATCGAGAGAATTTAAAATATCCTTCATTTAAAGGATATCCCCGTCCCCCCACCCCCCAGGATCTTGAAGTTAGAATCAGGTGATGTGTCTTAATAAACAGTGTTTAAAACATTGTTAGAAAATTATTCTAGCTATTTAGGATATATTTCTTAGTATGTGAGAGACATGGTAAAACCTATTTGGGGTTTCCCCAAAATGGAAGGACCTCAACCAGAATAGAGAGATGACCATTAATACAACCAGAACACATCTCCTACATATAATAACTTGGTAGACGCAAGAAGTCACTCTCACTGAACTTCTCCAGCTTGATACTAGTATCTGAGGCAGGAACTCTATTCTCTTTGTCACAGTAAACTATAACTTCCACACAATTTATATGGTAGAGTACTAGATTGTGCCAAAGTCAGAAGTCATCTTGTGAGGAACTATTTTCCTTTTAATACATTACATATTTCTGATAAATGAGCATTAGCTAAATAATATAATAGAAATTAATACAGATATGAGCTATTGTTGCAAGGAAAACAAGCCTCTTCACCAAAATAAGTTGATGGATTTTCTAAATTTATCGACAGCAGTTGAAGTTTTCTAACTCTTCCTCCTCTCACCATTCCTTCATTCTATATGAGGACCTTAGCCCATCATATAAATGCCCTGGCCGATTATATACTTGTAACATTAGTTCTTAGGGACACAGCAAAATCATCTATTACAGTAAAGTTATTTTCAGTTCTTGAAGAAAAGGAAGTCTGTGTCTAAAGAGAATTTAGGGACTAAGAGATTGTTTTCGGGAAAACAACTTGTTGAGAATGAAAAGATGACTTCTGGTTTGTGATTTCTTTAAAGTTTATTCACATTTGTAGAGCCTGAAGGAGACTGTGTAAAGAAGATAAAATAAAAGCTTGGATGCCACACAAGATTAACTTGGCAATAGAGATAAGAGCATTTAATCAATGGAAAGCTAGCTTCAAGGAGCAGATCAGATCACACTGACTGGAGGGCAATGTACAAAGCCCATGAATGATTGCTATTTACCTTTTGAAAACAATGACAGTAATATTTTGCATTTTGATAGCTACTTTGATCAGAAGTTTCCAAACTCTTAGCATATTTTAACATATTAAACCTTCTAAGATAGATATGACTTCAATTAGAATTTTATAAAGAGATAGGCTGCTTGGATTTCTGTTGGAGAGCATGCAAGATGAGTGGAGATTAGAGATACTTTTGAAAACATCTTTCAGCTCAACCCTTATGGAGTACAGGGTTATATTTTATGTAAAAACGAATAGAGTCTCAAGGTAATTAGACTCCTTCACTAGACATTATTTTTTCCACATGGAAAGAAAAATTAAAGTTTTATTGTAAACGAAATGTAAATACATTATAAGTCTTATGGGAACAGAAGAATAGCAGTACAATAGAAGTAGAAAATAACAGAAACAATAGTAAATACAATTAGTTTGTATATAATGACATATTATACAATTATATTATGAAGAGTTAGGCATCTGTACATGAAGTAATTATATATTAATACTTATTAGTTATGATAACTAGTTAACACAGGTATGCTAGTGGAGATTCATTAATATCATTTTCTTTAAATAAAAATATTTTTCACACATATGATCTGTAATTTCACGCACATGATTAAAAATAAATATCTTACCTTACTATAAACACATGACATATACCAAGACTTTGTAAACTTATTTAAAAAATTACTTTTAATGAAGCTCAGGTAAAAAAATAGGAAAGCATGGTATGGTGAAGGAGATCTTTTATAGTTCTTTGTTTCTACTAAATGACTGAATAGACAGATAAGTTGATAATAGATATATAGATAGATGATAGATAAATAGATAATCCCCCCTTCCATAGCTTCAATTAGGGACAAATTTCATATGCACTATTTTCTATCTCAGGCTGTGTATAATATCATGTTTAATTTCCATTAGGTTATCTCTGGGGAAATGATATTTTTTCTGTCCTGATTTTCCTTGCTGTACAATATTTTTGTGCAAATGCGTATTTAAAAATTATATTATTTGTCTGGAGTTATTAGAATATATGCTTTGAATAGTAACTTGTTTGAATTGCTATATTAAGCTCATTCTTTTATTCTTATTAACACTTATGATAAATAAAATGTATTTTCAGGACAGTGTTCTAAAATGAGGAAGAACATAAGTAAGTTAAACGATCTACTATGCAATTGAATTCTATTTATTTAGTTAGTTAGTTAGTTTAAATGTATTTACTTTTTACGGTGACAATGGTTAACAAAATCTAGTAAGCTTCAAGTGTACAATTTAACAGTAAGACATATATATATATATTTCTGTCACCACGTATTTCACCCCTTTTACCTCATCTACCTCTCTCCCTCCCCGCTACTCTTTGGTAACCACTAGTCTATAGTCCATGTCCATGAGTCTCTTGTTTGTTTGTCCTGTTCGTTTGTTGCTTTTAGATTTATATCCCACATACAAGTGATATCATGTAATTTTCAACTTTTTCTGTATGGCTTATTTCGCTTACCATGCTTATTTCAAGGTCCATCCATGTTGTAGCAAATGGCAGTATTTCATTTCTTCTTATGGCTGAGTAATATTCCATTGTATATATGTACCACAGCTTCTTTAGCCAATCCTCTATCGTGTTCTTGCTGCTGTGAATAATGCTGCTATGAACATTGGTGTGCAAAAATCTTTTTGGATGTGGGTTTTAGAGTCTTTAGGGTAAATACCCAGTAGAAGGATTGCTGAATCATATGGTAGGCCAATTTTTAGTTTTTTGAGGAACCTCCATACTGTGTTCCATAGTGGCTGTACCAATTTGCAGTCCCACCAGCAGTGTATGAGGGTTCTTTTTTCTCTGCATCTTCTCCAACATTTGTTATTACTTGTCCTGCTAAGAGTTATTCTAACAGGTGTGAGATAGTATCTCATTGCGGTTTTGATTTGTATTTCCCTAATAGCTAGCGATGCTGAGCATCTTTTCATATGTTTGTTGGCTATTTGTATGTCTTCTTGCGAGAAGTGTCTGTTAAGGTCCTCTGCCCATTTTTTGATTGGATTATTTTCTTGTTGTTATTGAGTTGTATGAGTTCTTTGTATATTTTGGATATTAGGCTCTTATTGGAGGCATCACTTGCAAATATATTTTCCCATTTGGATGGTTGTCTCTTTGCCTCATTGATAGTTTCTTTTGACTTATCAATGGTATAACTAAAATAACTAATTTAAATACTCAGTAACTTGTTGGTGAATACAGCACCAATCTTTTTCAAGGCTATTTATTATGGAGCAGAAATAATTATGCAAATTTTGAAAGCACAGTGGAAAGGGTACCAATACTGAAGAAGCTGACCCTAACATTATTTTAACAACCTCCAAAATTGGGAACGTATTCAATGTTTAATGAATACCCAAAGCTTAATGATGTGCTGACTCTGCTGTAGGGAGCTAAAGCTCCCCAAATTCAAAAGAGTGCATGGATTGTCTCAGGAGGCCTGCTTGCATAAAAAAGAAAAGGCTGGTTCTGTGGAATTCCAGGAAGAAGAAGATTAAGTATAGCCAAAGGGAGTGTTGAAGGGAGTGTCGAAGGGAGTGTCAAAGGAAGTGTCAATTGTACCTGGATCTTCAGGATGTTACTTTTATTATGTTATTTTGGGATACACAAAGGAACTGATTGTGTTTAAAAGAAGGATAAGAAATAAACTCGGAGAGACAGTTGTGAGATCTGTTCTCCCTCCTGCACCCTGTCTGTCTTCTCTTTTTTCTCAGTCCCCGCTCCCCCATTCAGGTACCCGGTTTGACTTGGTCGGCTGGCTTCCGACACTCTGCATGTTTTCTATTTCATTATTGTAAGTCAAGGTCTATGACCTCAAGGAGGAAAAGCTATTGTGAATTTTGTGATAGGATATTAACTGAGGCATTCCAATAAATATCCAAGAATATTCCAAGCAAAAGCCTATAAAAAGAGTTCCAAGGATTTCTTCAGATATATTGCAGATACTGTTAATACTTAACTGGCATTCACACTTCCTTCTCAATTATTAACAAAAATCTCCTACTTAGATTTTGAGTTATATGTATCTGGAGCTCCTTCCAAAGCAGGTTGAATTGTTATTATTTGTGAACCAGAACCTAAAGCAGGACTGGAAAAGACTAATATTTATATATACCATGATAATATAAACTTATTCTATTTTTGGTGTTGGAGAACAATGCTTGTTCTATGACATTGCCCCTAATTGTTATTCTATGTCAAGTCCAGAAGTGAATGTAACTAATGTTGTCCTACATACAAAGAAATTAAGATCCATTAGTATATCTGTATTTTAAACATTTTTATTAATAACATGTTTTCTCTGTACATGAAAAACAAGTATTTCTTTAAAGTAGGTCTTTAAAACATAAGCATGTTAAATTATTACACATATGGGTTCAAATAATGATGAAGCAAATGGTAAAATTTTGTCAGCATTTGTAAAATTATAATATTTTCGTTTATTTTATCTATTAATACATGAACGCAGCTAGTTCCAGATTTGGTGGGGGGGTTAATTTGATTGTTTTCTTTCCACCTCAATCTATCTATCTATCTACCTATCTATCTATCTATCTATCATCTATCTTTCTATCTAATCTATTTATAACTATATATGTATATACCCTTTGCAATGTCCGTGACATATATATATGTATACACATGCATACATATACACATACATATATATGATTATACGATTGAATAAAATATACCTATATGTTTAATGCTACCCTTGGGGACAATTACAAGAGAGAGTTTAATTTTGATGTATTTTCCAATTTGTCTAAAATAATCTTACATAAGATTGCTTTTTTAAAAAGAACAGCAAGGCAGATTAGGTCCAAAAAACAATGTAAAAAATACCAGTAAATTTCTCAGACTTTAACAATTCTATGTAAACAAAATGGGACAGTGTAGATAGCTTAATTCCAAAATATATATTCTTATGCACATATTTAGCATCTTACATTTTAATTTTTCCTAAATAAAAAATCTATACATATTTTAACTGT